>NC_053445.1:4524185-4685893 GCF_007990345.1 Gossypium hirsutum | reverse complement strand
AATCATATCTCAATGCTTTTCACATTCATTTGACATGCTCAGCATGTCCTCAATAATCACATACTTTCAGTAAATGGAAATATTGTTACAATCTTTCAAATTACCATTGTGTTGGTATCAATCAATATCGTTCAATTTCACATACTTTACAAATTTACATTGTTCATAAATAACATAGAATTTCTCCCAACGATTTCCTTAATAATTCTTAAACAAACTAAACCAAAATTCAGTATGAATTAAGTAATTACCATTAAAACAGCCCCCAAACACCTACTTATGATTCAAACAATAGTTGAAATCATAACTATTTTTAGGAAGCCAAACTAACCTTTACCCAACAACTATGTCAGAAATAACAAACTAGTTATCCTTAATTGCACTTACGCTTCACGATTTGTAGGATTAGATTGGTTAATTGATCAAGAACGTCTCTCTATAATTAACTTGTGATTAAATGCTTCTTAGGAGGTTTCAATAGCACAATTTAATTCTAGAAAAATATTGGCAAGACCCAAGAAATAATACAACCCCCTTTCTTGCACATAGGCGCACGCACCACCACCCATGGTGGCCAAAATTGGGGATGAATTTTAAAATGGTTTGAGATTCATTATAATCTAGAAAAATAACTTCAAAATAAATTTAAATCCCCCAAATTCCAGATCTAGAAATTTTGGTTTTTAATTGACAAGATTAATCGAGAAACAAAAGAGAAAAGAGATCTTACCCAAGCTAGTTGAGAGACATGGCAATGACACTTTCTTAGGAATGTTCGAGATCGATATTGGGATTCAAGATTTCAGATTTGGGGCTGATTTAGATGAGGATATATTCCAAAAATAGAGTCAAGGAAATGGTGCACAATCTTGATGCAAAAAGGAAGAAGAAAGAGATGGTAAAATGAAAGGTGAAGGCGATGACAACAATGAGAGAAAGAAAGAAAATTGAAGAGAAAAGAGAGAGGAAAAGGGTGAATGACTAAAGTAGGGAAAAATTGAATTAATGGCTGAAATATACAATAAAAAATTGTATTTATACTTAGGTTTCAAGGGTGTGGATGGCATACACATTAAAAAAAAAGGATTTTGCAAAATTTAATTATTCGCAATGGAAAGGATTCAAACTTGGGACTCAATTACTTTACATGCTTTCTCATATTTCTTTTAACCATTAGGCTTTTCCTCATTCTTTAAATAATTTTGCAATGTTTATTTTAAAACAAGGCATGTACATACAAGGTTTAAGCGAAATTTGTAAAATAAAAAAATGATGCAAGAGAAGGATTTGAACTTGAGTTCAAGAAATTTTCACTAACACTTAACAACAAACCAATACCTCATTTATTCTTAAAATGCATAGATAATCTCAAAAATTAAGCATGACCGATCTCTCTCGATTCACAAACCTGATTCTACTAACTCCTGATTTTTTGGATTTAGAATATGGGTTTTAATTAGAAAGAAATTTCAATTAATCAACCTAGAGTCAGTTGCTCTTACTCTCGAAAGAGATATTAGCATAATTTACGGATTTCTACGGATCAAGATACCAATTGAATAAATCGTTTAATTCAGATTCATCATGATAGATGAAGTCTAGGTGGATTCTTTCTTGGGTATTGTTTCACTTATTGGTTATTATTCAATTAGCTTCTTGATTTATTCTTTGTTGAGTTCTTTAGTTAAATTAATTAAGTAATTTTAGTTTAAATCAATCACTCCATTTTGTCGGTTAAATAATAGGAAAATGGTAATTACTAGTACTTTTAGTTCTCGTGGATACGATATCTTTATTCACCGTAGCTATACTATTTATTGATAAGTGCACTTGTCTTTGTCCTATTTTTAGTTAGTAATATGGTCCATCATTTTAGTTATATATATTAACTTGTGGTCTTTTGGAGATGTTTTGGTTTATCTATATGCAGGTTGAATGAGTGTCTATAAGCACCATTGGTTTTGGTTTTAATTGTGGGTATAAAATGGTTTAAAAAGAATGATTTTTGCCTTTTTGTCAAAAGATATCGATATTTTGTGTGGAAGTATTGGTACATGACCAAATGAACAATGTTTTAAATTGGTAGAATGTCAAATTGGTATCAATACATGATTTTAGTAACAATACTAGTGAAAGAAGTATTGGTACCAAATCCTATGTATACTTACGCTTTTGGAATGTTTTTGCAAATTAAACAGAATGTCAATTTAGTATTATACCAAAATATGGCATCAGTCCTTATATTTAAGTATCTATACCTTGATTCTATGTATCGATACCCTTTGATTTTTACCATTACGAGGCTAAAAAGTGTATCAATACTTATCTTGGGTATTGATACTAATACCCTTATTTTGGAAAATTTGTAATTTAGTCTTTTTTCATGTTTGAATAAATTTATTTATATTTATGAACCCAAATAAGTTTCCTTTATGATTGTAAAAACTATTGTACTTATAATTGAAAATTAATTTGATGATTTTATATTGAATTAATTGACATACACTATTCTAGAGATTGGAGTAGCATATCATAGCTCATTCCCAGTAACCGGGTCGAGTGAGGGGTGTTACAGAAACGGTTAGAGTTAGGTGACAGTGAAAGCTGAGGCAAAGGTTCCAAAAGGTGGAACTACCCGACAGAGAAAAAAATTATTTTATGAACCCACCTTACCACATCATCCATTGTCCCTTCCAATTAAATAAAAAAACATCATCCTTTTTCCACATCATATGTACAGTTGATAAGGAGAGTATTGGAAAAAATCCTATTCAAAAATGATATTATAGCAATAAACCCTAAATTGAATTTGAACCTATGTTTTAGGATAGACAAATCCTTGTTTTGCACATCTCAAAAATCAAGCTAGTAGAATCAAGATAGTAAATCAGGGGTTAGTAAATCTGAAATCATAATTGGCATCGATAATTAAAACAATTAGGAATTAATTAAATAAAGTATTAAAATAAATATAATTAATAATTTTAGGTTAAGAAATTAAAATTGATTGTTCAAGAACTAATTTGGTTAAAAAGAATTTTAAAAACGAGATTGGGTTTGAAATTAATTTTGAAATTTGCCTTACCTGAAAAACAAGAACCAATTTGGAAAAAGGAGAAAACTGAAGGTGGTTGAATGGGCAATGACCCAATTTTTTCAAAACTGGTTGCCTATTTAACAACCCCCACGTCTTATTCTTCCCTCCCATTCATCATCCTTTTCAAATTTTTTCCAAATACCAAATCAAAGCTTTTCTCCTTAAATTAGTTCATCTTATTTGATATTCAAGCTCTCCAAACACAAAATCTCTCTTCAATTTTGAAGGATACTCATGTTTTCAACCTAAATTTCTGTAAAGTTCTTCACATCTTCAAATTTTGAATTAGCTTTATAGCCATCGATTTTGCAAAATTAAGGTAACATTCTGACTTTTCATGTTCAAACTAAGTGTGCTAGCTTTTCAAATTGAGTTTTAATCGATTAAATCAAGATCTTAATAAATCATTTGATTTTAAGTTTATTTGAAGCTTGAAACTGGTGGATTTCATTTTATTAAGGTAAGCTGCTATTTCAAAGATATTTTCAACTGATTTTGGTCCTATTAAAAGGTTTTTAAAGTCAATTTTAAAGATCTTTAAGGAATTCGAAGGATTTGGATGTTTTCCCCTTTTTAATGAACATGTTTAGCTTGATTTTTCCAAAAAATGAAATCCGTGTAATTGGCCTAAATTGAAGGTTTAAATATGTAATTAGATTATATTTAGGATGCCTGGAATCAAAATTAAGGTTTAGAAACTAGATTTGAGTGGTGAAATCGCATTTTCGGCAAAACTAGCTAGTTTTCAGTAAGTATGATAGATGAGTTATGGTATGTATTTTTATACAATTTAAATATGATTTTGTAATACCCCTAACCCGTATTCATTGCCAGAAAAAGGTTACAGAGCATTACCAAAAACTTTTAACATAAAAGCATTCATTCTCAAACATTTCATAAATCATATCCTAAACTATGAAAACACTTACATAACGTCCCTTTTTCAAGCCCTCCAGGCCTTAGAAACACTTTAGAAATGATTCGAGACTAAATAAAAATAATTAAAAGTTCATGGTAAAAGATAGAAAATTTCATACTATAAGGGTCGCATGACTGTGTGGCCAGGCCGTGTCACTCACACGGTTGAGACACACGCTCGTGTCCTAGGCCGTGTGGGCATTTGAAGTAGAGACACATGGCCATGTCCCAACCCGTGTCCATACCCGTGTAACTTTCTGAGTTGGTTCACACGACCAAGCCATACACCCATGTGCCAAGTCGTGTACCTCTCGAAATGCAACCTTTAGAAAAAAACTACAGGGGACACATAGCTGTGTTGTGTGGCCGTGTGGACAAGAAATAGGCCAAATTCAAGCCATTTATTTCACCTAATTCAACCACATCCTTACAAGTCATTTGCACCTATATTCAAGCATTCTAAATGTGCTAACACATGCATATTCAAGCTAGATCATCATAGTATTTAATCATAGAAGCAATATGCCCAAAAGGCACCTCAATCATAACAATCAAATATAATAATACATTTGTTAAGTTTAACCACAAATCAACTAATGCATCATCCAAAATACCATAATTACAAGCCAAACATATTGCATATATCATCAAGCACAAAGCGCCTATACATGTGCATATTTAACCATTTTTCTATTAACTTGTTTCTATGTCAAACATATCAAAATGACCTTACCATTGGGACTACTTCTCACATGCATCAAAACCATTTAAATGTCACCATTCTAACCAATTCCAAATGGTTCCAATAACCAACATATATATATACCAAATTATGTCCAAATAGTCATAATTCAACCAAACATATTTGGTTAAATCCTATATCAAAACATGCTCTAAATGTTCACTTTGCAAACATGCCAACTCTTATCACTTTGACCATAAAACCATGCATCAATTTGATATTATAAACACCAACCTTTAAACATCAAAGTGCTAAAAGCACACCAATCAACAAGGCACCAAATATTGTGAGTTTCACAAATTCAAAGTAGCATTGCATGCATATATCATTAACTAAACATTAGACATATGTCCATTTATACATGCCATTATAACCACGACCAAAACATCAAAACTACCAATAAAATCGATGGATAGTGTGATGGATCTTCGACTAGCTTCCAACCTGATCGAGCTTTCGATAATCTGTGAGGTAAAAGAAAAACTACGTAAGCAATGAATGCTTAGTAAGCTCATATAAACTTTAAGCATAATATTCCATTTCAATAATAAAATTTATAGGATAAACATAAATCTATGTCAATATTATAAGATTCATAAATCGATATAATCATCAACTCATAAATGAGTAAGTTCATTAATGTCGCATATTTATTGACCATTCATAACATGATAGGACTTCATGACACGTAATATATAATCATCAACCTTTTATAAGATTACATATCTTTCTATTTACTTACTTTCCATTTCGTCCCCAATGCTTATCATAAGCCTAAACAACATTATTAACTCTTGATTCAGTGTATTTATCCATAGAATAAACAATTAGCTCACATATAATACATCATAATACTTCCAAACTACATACTTACCGTTTCATTTCCTTTACTTACCCATTTCGTATGCATAGTACAAGCATAATCATAAACATCAATCATATCCACAAGCTTGGCATAAGCCCTAGCACATCAGCAATACATGTTAGTTTATTTAAACATGATTATGAATTTGACATGGATAACCATTATTCTTAAGTGTGATTAAATTGGATTTATCATCCATAACAACATGTCATGTTTTTCCATGTATCGCCATTCCATTGAGTTTCATATAAACATGTCTTAGTTACTATTGAACACTTACCATTTCATTTGTATACACATAAGACATAAATATAACATTAACCATAGCCACAAACTAGTGATTAAGCACATAACTTAGAATTATCATCACATGGTAAGATATGGGTACATAACATAGCATCACTTATATCATACCTTTCATAAACATGAATATTCATACTTTGATCATTGATACATCATACCTTTCCATATTTGTTGTAGTGAAGTCAAACGGAACCCTTACCGGAGCTCACACAAAGCGTGCTAAAAAATGGTCGTAACTATCCCTTTTCATACTCGATGGTCAAAACCATCCCTTTTCATTAATCGATAGCCGTCACCATCCCTTTTCATAGTTGATAATCATCACCATCCCTTTTCATAATCGATACACCATTGGATTTACGTCGTCTCACAATATGATAATTTGTATAATAACATATATATATATTGATTCATTTTCAATAAAATCATATATTAACATTCAATTTTATCAACATTATACATGATACAGTTCATACAAACTTACCTGGCTAAATTGCAGAAATGACAAAGTATAGGGGCATTTTGGTGATTTTTCATTAATGACAAAGCATAGGGCATTTTCGTAGTTTTTCATTCTCCTCAATTTTCCACCCAATATTGATCTAAATTAATAGTTTTATTCAATTTATTAATTTACACGGTAAAATATTGTACTTTATTTAATTTAGTCCCTGAGCCTAAAACATGCAAATTAACCATTTCTAATGCCAATTCACTTCATCTGAATATTCATTGCATATAAACCAATCAACATTTGAAATAATTTCATATTAAATCCTTGTTTATTCACTATTTCAATAATTTAGTCCCTAATCAGAAAATTCATCAGAATCACTTAACAAAATACTTTTAAATATTAACCAACATTTCAAATTCATCATTTAACATCTAAAATCACATAAATTCATCAATGGAAAAATTAAAAATCTTTAACAGTTTCAAAAATGAAGGTACGAGCTAGCTTGACCTAGTTGCAATGATCTCAAAAAAATAAAATTATTAAAAACGGGGCTAAATCAGACTTCAATGCAAAAGGGGACTTTGATCGAATGTTTAAACTATCATCCATGGCTTCCATCTTTCTCCAATTTCGACAAAAACCAAGAAAAAATGTGATAGCTTAACTGTTTTGTTTTTATTTTAATTTAATTATAAAATTACAATTTTGTCCTTTTAATAATCATCCAAATTTATGCTTTTAGTTGCCCATAATTGTCCACTAAATTCTTAAATGGTCTACTTGTAATTTAAGTCCCTTTTCATTTATTCAAAAAGCCATTTAATCACTCAAATCAAAACGTGATCAAATTTTACATGTTTTACGATTTAGTCCTTTTTGCTTAATTAACTATCGAAACGTTAAAATATTTCAATGAAACTTTAATACCACCTTAATGGAATTCTGTAGATATTTATAAAAATATTTATGGCTAGGTTTATAGAAACGAGGTCCTGATACCTCATTTTTTAAAACCACTTGACCATAGGGTTTTACCACTTGAACTTAATAAATCGCTTATGTAACATAAATTATCAAATCAAAAACCTTTCTAAAACCATTTTTGCCTCGTAAATATTAAATGATTATAGTTACGAACTTACTCGTCAAATTTGGTGGCCCCGAAACCACTGTTTTCGACACAACTAAAAAATGAGTTGTCACGTATTTAAATATGTTTGAGGTTGTTTATAATGTGTTTATGATTGAATATGATATGAGACTTCAAAATGTGATATGAACATAAGTTGTGTCATATGTGAAAGTGTCCATAAAACAATAAGAATACATGTTTAAGTCGTTGTGTTTGGAGGATATATTATGTTGTATATTTGGTGTGTTGAGAGGCTATATCTGGTTGTGTTTGGATGGAATATTTGGTTGTATTTGGAGGTTATATTTGGTTGTGTTGGAGGGTATGTTTGGTTATATTTTAAGGGTAAATTGGATGTGTTTGGAGGTTATGTTTGGTTCTGTTCGGTAGGTGATAGCTTTATACTACATATTATATTCATCGTATTTTGAAATTCAATTATCCAATGTAATATATTTCTTATTTATGTTTTATAAGCACCTTGTGCACAAATCAATGTGAATGCTATAAATTATGCTTGGTTGGTTACCATGATTAATTGTGATAGTATGCTTTCTTCTTACTTTGGGTATTATGATTACTTGTGGCAATATTTGAGAACTCACTAAACTTGATTACTTTGGATATTAGTCCCAAACTACTTCTAAGCCATTTTTATGGCCTCGAAGGCTGGATTTAGGGGTTAAATGCATATGTTTGATAGGTTTCTGATTGAGATTAATTTATTTAATGTTATTATGGTAATGTTATTTTGATTGTTCAGAAATGCTCTTTAACCCTAATCCAGCGACGGAGAAAGGTTCAAGGTTTACAACCAAGTTGAATCTGCTTTAAATGAGTTGACTTCAACTCTTTAATGGACGAGGGACGTCCAATTTCACCAGTCACTGTTGATCCCTCCAGAACATAAAGACTGCCAACCTTTTTACCTTTCATCAAAACAATAGCCCCACAAAATACTTTAATGTCTCTTGACTCGATGTTAATTCTACAACACTTTGAGTCCAAATTTCCTATGGAGATGAGATTTTTCTTTAAGCCAGACACATGTCTGATATCTTACAATGTCATAATTGTCCTATCGTGCATCTTGATTTGAATATTACCAATACTGGTTACCTTACTGGGTAAACCATTCCCTATGTGCACAACTCTACCTTCAACTGAACTGTATGTGAAGAACTAGTCCTTGTTGGGACATATGTGGAAAGAACACCATGAATCCAAGATCAAGTCAGATGTAAGCTCAAAATTTTCACTCGTTGACGCCAACAAAAAATCATAACCCTTGTCATCGGCCAAATTAGCACCAACTAAATCTTACTTGTTGTTCTCGGTAGCCCTTTTATTTTGTAATTTGTAAAAAATTACCTTGATGTGACCTAACATTTTACAATAGTGACATATCTTGTCTTGCTTCCTTGATGCTACCAATATCGAGGCTTACTTTTCTGACTTGCTATCTGAACCAAACTAATTGTTGAGTTTGTCTTTGCTTAACAGATGATGCTTCACATCCTCAACTAAGAGATTATTTCTGCCATAAATTAGGTTTTCCATTAAAAACTTGTATGAAAGTGGTAAAAAGCACAATAATAGAATTGTCTGATCTTCATTGTCAATCTGAACCTCAACATTCTTTAAATTATTCAAAAGAGTAATAAGTTGACTGATGTGATATTTAAGGTACTCACCTTCGTTCATGGAGAATATGTACAACCGTTGTTTCATCACTAATCAATTAGCCAAAGACTTTGTCGGGTAGAGGTTGTCTAACCTTTTCCACAGGGTGAATGCCATTTTCTCCATCAACACCTCTTGCAATACGTTATTCGTGTAGTACAATTGAATTAAATATAGGGTCTTTTTATCTAATCTACCTCATTCTGATTTTTACATGTTTGCAGGCTTTTTTTTTGTAAAGACCTTCTCAAAATCGCCCTGATTCAGAATTGTTGTCATCTGAAATTACCACAGATTGAAATTTGTGATGCCATCGAACTTCTCAATGTCGAACCTTGTTGTCATCATCTATAAATAGGTTGAATGTGAAAATTGACCAAACTCTAATACTAGTTTCTCAGGGATAAACCCGATTAAGGGAAGAACAAGTAAACTAATAAAGAAATTGAAAAGATCTAACACAAATATTTTGAATGGAAAAACCCTTCGAAGAAGATAAAAAACCATGGGAAAAGATAATTTCACCATAACAGAAAAAACGAAGAGTACAAAAGACGGAAGAAAATTGAGAAAATTGTATGACATGCTACCACGTCGTGACACGGAGTTCGCATCGTCGAGACGAGTTGGTGTCACATCATCGGGATGACGGTCTTCTTTTCGTCATGATGTCAGTTGCTTGTTGGGACAAGGAGCTCCTCCTAATTGCGAAATCACTTTATATTTGTCTATTAATTTGACCAAAATGCAAAGCATACTCCACAGCATTAGACATAAAACTTAATACACTAAGCAATGATTCTGTTGTTGATTTTGTACGGGATGGAAGGTGATTTCGTAACCATACCCTATGAATGTGAAATCTTGGCATTCGGTCTTCAAAAGTTGGGAACCTCCTACTAATGTTTCACGTCTAAAGGTATCAAACCAAAGGAAGAAAAGCTTTGGAGTGGCAACTCAAAAAGCTATTGATGCTTTTTTCTTTTTGGAGTTGATGCCTAAGAGCTCAAAAGAATTTTAGGCTCCGTTCGTTTGGCATGAAAACATTTTTTGGAAAAGCTTTTCAGCCTTTTCTAGTGTTTGTTTGGCTGAAAATAATTTCCTAACGTAAAATGAATTACAAAACACGGGAAATGAGGCCTTTAATTTAGGAAAATGTCTTACCATTTTTATTTCGGTAAGAAATTTTCAGGAAAAAAAGCCAAGAACTCTCAACACCCTGATCTTTCATTTCCCCTCCTCTTCCCCTTGCCCCATCATTAACACCCCAATCTTCTGCTTGCCATCAGCCAACAATGATTCTCAACACCAGACGCTGGCGTTCATTTTTTATTTTCCTCATCTTTTCCTTTCGTTATCAAAATCTGCACTGCACCACCAGTCGGCATATATACTTGGAGTCACCCTTCCCATCTGCATCCATCTTTTCCATTTCACTGAAATTTAAACCCTAGAATTTGGATTTGAATCGCTCCGAGACAGCCAAGGTGATAATCTTAACTCGTTTTAATATTTTTTTGTTCTTTTGAACTTGGTTTAGATTTGTATTTTGACTTAAATTAGGCGTCGTTCACTTTAAAAGGCTCACTTAATCTGTTTTAATTCTTCTTTGATTCTTTTTGTTGTTTTAATTTGCTGTGAATTTTATTTGGAATTGAAGTTGCATTCCTTTTTTTTCAGTGTCTGTGTGGTTGTTATTATAGATTATAGATTTGAGAAAACCTTTTCGTTGTGGTTGGTACTACCTGATACAAGTTTTAATGAAGAAATTTTAGTTTACGTCTTTTACTAGTTGCAGTTAGTTTTGAAATTAGAATTGCTAGTTGCTTAAGACTTTGCATTTTTGTGAGAAGTAATGTTCAATGCTTGACTATCTTGTGGATGTTGATAACGAAAATTTATGGTTCTATAATTTGTAAACTGAGAGGCTTCTGTTATTGTGTGTTTTAAGGGGGCAGATTGATGGCGCTTTTTCTAAGGTAGGCTCATTTCATTGCATCCGTAGTGATATAACACGGGGTAAAACTGGGCAGAATGTGGCTTTTGGTGTGGTCAAAAATGTTGAGGCTTTTATAATGTGGGAAAAATCAGTCAATTTTACTTCTTTAACATGCAAAAATGCCAGGGTAGCGCAGTTCTTTCCTCTAGAAACTATGGGATTTCGAAGCAAAAGAAGGAATAGTGTGAGTGTTGCAGCAACCCCTCCCACAGAGGATGCTTTGATTGCTACAGAACCATTGACGAAACAGAACCTTGCTGGATACCTTGCATCTGGATGTAAGTCTAAGGAAAAATGGAGGTAAGAGTTCCCCTTCTTTGTTTTCTTTCAATTAAAGTACATTTTATCTTGTCCATTTTATGTTTTTTGACTTGTATAATATATTACCAGTCTCACACATGATACTTTAAAAACCTTTTGTTGCCTTTATAATTTCTTGATGTCAATAGCTAGCCATATCTGGTCCTTGATGTGTGTTTTATATGCATTTTTGTGTGGATGCATATTAACAGATGCATTGTAGTGTTAGGAATTTAGTTTTGTTCTTGCTTTTATTTCTTGGAGGTTCTTTTAGAGTTTTCTCATCAGGCTATCGGCTTGAAGGATAAAAACTTTAGGGTAACCAATAATGATAGGGGTGGAAAAAGTTTTAACAGTAAAATTTTGGATCAAGCTAGAACTCTAAAATTCATTGACTTGAGATTGTAGCTGTGCAGCGAATTTTACATTTATACAATGTGAGAATCATAAAGGTCCCAATAATGAATATTTGAAGGTACTAATCATGTGCATCCTACTTTTTTTAAAATTTATGTCTTAGAGTATTCATTGCCAATGCTTAAATATTCCAAAACTTTGTTTCCTTCATTCTACCCCACTTATTTTGCCTTCGTCCTTTATAAGCAATCTGGCTTTTTTTGCCTTTCCATCTTCTGTCCTTTCCGTTAAGAAAATATCATCTATTTCTAGGAGAAATTCAATGTAATAAAAACCAAGAAATTTTATTTTGAAATTATGATGTTTGAAGTCCTGAACAAACAAAAAACTGTTTGAAAATGAAAAAGAAAATCTATTTTTACTCCAAAATATGTGATGAGTTACCGATGCTTTGGTGGTGAATTTCTTTCACAGTGATTTCAATATCCTTTCAGTGTCTTACGGAGCACTTTTTCTTCTTTATAGGAAAATTTTTAAATTTGATGTATGGTTTTGCTTCACCTTCATCTTACGTATGATTGCTACTTCTTTTTTCTCTGGTATGACGTTGACTAACAACATGATTTTCAATGACATCATTGATGCTAATCCCCCTTTCCTGAAAAAAAAAAATAATCAATGCTAATTGTGCTGCAAATGCTACTGATCACAAATATAGTGATTCTATTTAAATTATGATCTAACTGGACATTGATTAATGCATTACTTCTGAAGTCCAAAACTATTGATTTGGTTCTTACACACAAGTTATAAATTTTCTCTTTTAGATTGCATATTCCACTGCTGAGGTTGACATGGTAAAAATTTGTCAGTGAAGAATTGTTGGATTTGATAAAACCTTGGTTAGTATGTCTAGATTAATTGAAGGTCTTCCAGATGTTGTTGCCCTTAGATGCCTAGCACGAGTTCCCTTCTACCTATATCCTAAGTTGGCGCTTGTTTCCCGTTCATGGGGAGCTGCCATTCGTGGCTCTGAGCTGTTCAAAGCTCGACAGGAGGTTGGCCCAACAAAGGAACTTCTTTGTGTGTGTGCATACGATCCTTGTTTCTAGTATAATTTAGATAATATTATTAATTTCTAGTATTGATTGTGGTTTGGAAGATAATTTATAATTATTCAATCCTTGTTTTTTATAACACAATTACAAATAATTTATTTGACTTTGGTTGCTTTCAATTTATGACGGTTAATATTGTAGCTTAATAATTGAGTATTATTATATATTTAATTTTATTTATTTATTTATAAATAAATCATTGCAATATATGTAAAATCAATTTTAAATATAAAAATTTATTAATATGTATATAAATTTATTAATATGGGTAAAAACAAGTTTTCCGAAAAATATTTTTAGGAAATCTGCTAAACAACAGAAAATATTTTACACAGATTCATCCAAACACTAGAAAATATTTTCAGTAAATCATTTTCTAGAAAAGTAAATCATTTTCTAGAAATCATTTTCTGGAAAACATTTTACTGACAAACAAACGGACCCTTAAAGGGTACTATTCTTACCGACAGTCAATAAAAATTATACTTTATAATGTTGGTGAGTAATGAAATTTTTGAAATTAGAACTCAATAAAAAACAAAAAAAATCATTTTATATTACACTCTTAAAAGATGCTCCGATGTTTATAAGATATATCAAATAATTTGTTTCATATATGATTATATAGATAGGTTAATGTATCAAAATTTTTTTATAAAAATAATCATGGACTAAGGCCTTGTACATAGGAGTTGTTACCATTCTCAAGGAGGTATTTGCAACAAAAGTATTGGGGAAAAGGTTGTAGCCATGCTAAATTTATCAGTTCGGTTAATTATTAAATTTCATTCATTTCTCTTCTGTTTTTATGCTTTTTCTGTTTTTCTCTCAAATTTCATTGAAATTAATTTTCATAATGTTTCTTTCAAAAGAAGTAAAATAATAGTATTGGTAAATTGCAACACATAAGCACACAATTTTATTTTAGGTTATTACTCGATGTTTAAAAAATAAATTATTTATATACAAATATATATTTAATTTTAAATCTTAAAATATTCAAATTAATGATTAAAGATTTGTTACGTAATTTAAAAATTTTTACGCTTAAAAAATAAAACTATTTATAAAATAGCATTATATTAAAACAATAAAAAGATCAAACGTGATCATCTCATTTGAAAATAATAAAAATAAAATCAAGCATGAGGATTTTGATCGTTGAAATTAAAAGTTACTTCAATTCAATCGAATGCCTGGTCAAGATAATATCTTCGAAAATCTTCTAATCTTTTATATGGTATCTTTGAAAGATATGTACAGTTGTTAAGGAAAGTGCAGAAAAAAATCAAATTCGATAACGGATTTTTTGCATAGCGAAAAATTCAAAATTTGAAAACTTAGTTGGTTTGGGATATTTATAACAATAAACCCTAAACTGAACTTGAACTTGTGTTTTAGGATAGATGGATCCTTACTTAGCACATCCCAAAACTCGAGCTAGTAGAATCAGGATAGTAAATCAGGGGTTAGTAAATTTGAAATCGTAATTGGGATAGATAATTAAAATTATTCAGAATTAATTAATTAAAATATAAAAATAAATAGAATTAATATTTTTAGGTTAAGAAATTAAAATTTAGTGTTCAAGAACTAATTTGGTTAAAAAGAATTTAAAAAAAAAGATATTGGATTTGAAAATAATTTTGAAATTGGCTTTAATTGAAAAACAAGAACCAATTTGGAAAAGGGAGAAAACTAGAGGTGGTTGAATGGGCAATGGCCCAATTTTTTTTAAAATGGTTGTCTATTTAACAACCCCCATGTCTTATTCTTCCCTCCCATTCATCATCCTTTCCAAATTTTTTCCAAATACCAAATCAAAGCTTTTCTCCTTAAATTAGTTCATCTTCTTTGATATTCAAGCTCTCCAAACACAAAATCTCTCTTCAATTTTGAAGGATACTCATGTTTTCAATCTAAATTTTTGTAAAGTTCTTCGTATGTTCAAAACTCGAATTAGCTTCATAGCCATTGATTTGTCAAAATTAAGTTAACATTCTGACTTTTTATGTTCAAACTAAGTGTGATAGGTTTTCAAATTGAGTTCTAATCAATTAAATCAAGATCTCAATAAATCATTTGATTTTAAGTTTATTTGAAGCTTGAAACAGGTGGATCTCATTTTATTAAGGTAAGTTGCTATTTCAAAGATATTTTCAACTATTTTGGTCCTATTAAAAGATTTTTAAAGTCAATTTTAAAGATCTTTAAGGAATTTAAAGGATTTGGATGTTTTCCCCTTTTTAATGAACATGTTTAACTTGATTTTTCTGAAAAATGAGATCCGTGTAATTGGCCTAAATTGAATGTTTAAATATGTAATTAGATTATATTTAGGATGTTTGGAATCAAAATTAACGTTTATAAACTAGATTTCAGTGGTGAAATTGCATTTTTGACAAAACTAGCTAGTTTTTAGTAAGTATGATAGATGAGTTGCGGTCTGCATATTTTATATAATTTAAATATGTTTGAGGTTGTTTATAATGTGTTTATGATTGAATATGATATGAGACTTGAATATGTGATATGAACATTATAATGCCCCAAAATTTCTAATTTCGTTATTGTGAAAATATGACACAAATATCTGTCAGCTTTAGTGGTTATGTGTTCTAGGAGTGTTTGCGAGGTCCCAAATTCAAGCCTTTGCTTGGGAAAATTTTAGTATTTTGAATGAATTAGGTCTTACTCTTGTTTAGTAGGCTTTTATTTGATTGTTGGGTAAATTACATCAAAATGGGCTTGCTAGTTTGGTGGTTAAATAGTGTGTTATTATTGTGGAGGTCTTGTGTTCAAATTCCTATGCAGGCAAGGGTATTATTTTTTTTGCTCAGATTTCGGGATAGAGTTGTGTAATAGGGGGATTCTAAGTAGTGGATGTGTAGTGAAAGTTAAGGGAGAAGATTAAGGGATTTTGGGGGTTATCGGGATTTTATTTTATTTCTTCCATAATTGAATTTTGACTCTCTTTTCCAAAAAAAATTCTGTCGTCTATTCTTCTCCCTCTCATCTTTCCGAAATTCTCTGAGTATTTTCATCTTTCTCTTCTTTTTCTTCTTCTTGATTTTTTCCTAATCCATTTATTTTCCTTCATTTTCGCACGTGGTTAGTGCTCGCTTAGTTTTAGAAAATGTTTCCCTTTGTTTCTGTCATGAATCTCTTAATGACTGAAGAGGTAATTTTTTTCTCTGTTATTTGGGCGTAGGTGGAGGCTCGGACTAGTGAATTCAGTGTTCTTGTCTTAACAATAGTTAAACGGAGGGTTATCGTTGGTGGTAAGTTGGGTTTTTGTTCATTCTTGGTTGTCAATTTGCTTGTAAATCCATTAATTTGATGTTGAGTGTCTTGGTTGTAGGCTTTGGAGTGCTCGGGGACTATTTTAGCATCAAAGAAAACCAAGTGTCTACCCAAAACAAAAAAAAAAGGATTCAACGAAAAGCTAAAATTGCTTGCTATTTCGACAACAGCAGTAGGCTAATTTTCAAAAATCGCCATAAATTGTGGAAATTGAATTAGAGGATGAATAAAATATAGAATTAAAAATTATTGAGTCTAGTCTCTCATAGAAGAAATGGTGTAAGCAATGCAATTGTAAATCGTGAAGTATAATATACTTTGTGGACAAGGTTAGAATGAATTCAGGTTCCCCTGTTCTGACTTTGGAAAATCATCAAAAATTAGAGAAAAATAATTAGGGGTTAAAATTATTAATGACTCTATTTTCAATATAAAAAAATGGAAACATCAATCAAATTTTGTACTAAGAGATAATTAATTTTTAGCAAAGAAGGGACAAACTTGTTAGACAGCAGAACAGGGGTAAGTTTGAAGATTTTATTTGTACTTATTGGCTAAACCAAAAATTATAAAAATTTTATGGTAGAAAGTATTTGAGTCTAGTTTCAAAGACATCAAGCGAATCTTAATTCAGAATTCTGTAGCTAAAGATATAAATAATTTAGTAACAGTGACTCAAGTAGACAATTTTGAAAGAACATATAAGTAAATAGTGAAAATCTATATGAATAATTAACTAGCACAAGTTACATTAAAAATGAATCATGTGGCCAAGGCCAATTTGGGTCGAGTGAGTCACATGGGCGTGTGAGCCCATTTTTCTAAAAAGTTCTGTAATGTTGCACGGGTCGCCCAAGACGATTGTGGACCTACTGTAAGGTCAGTAAACTTTACTTAGACCCCTATATATGTGATATGTCTATCTAATTTCTATATCGAGCATGACTTATGATATCTGAATGTATGTACTATTAATTGCATAATGGCATGACATATTTTGTATGTTGCATTGCATCGGGGTGAGTTGATGATATTTGGAGGAAGTGTTTGAAAGGCTATTAAGCTTGTTATTTGGCAGCTCAACTGTAACCTTCTGATTATGTGCCACATTTCGATACAGCATGGTGTGTAGGGATGAGTGGGTTGATTTAATCCCCATATGGTGTGTAGGGTTGGACGGAGATGGTGTGTAAAGGCTAGTGAGTAGGATTCTGATTTACTGTATCTGCATTCTGTATCTGATATGAGCCAAGGCCCTAATGTATTTCTGAGACTGTATCTGAATGGGCTAAGGCCCAAACTGATTTTGTGGTGGGCACGGGCCCTAGACTGTATCTAATTGAATTCTGTTGATTATCTGTATGTATTTTTTCTGTGGGGATTACACACTGAGTTTGCGAAAACTCAACATTTCTCTGTTTAATTTGTACTTGATGGGTCGGTGTAGCGGAGGACTCGACGGTGGCCACACGTAAATTTTAGACTATTTTCCGTTAATGCCTAGAAGTTATTACTTATTTGGGGTTTTTGATGTATCTTCTGGACTATGGACTGGTTGGCTTTAAATTTGGGACTTTATACTATTTTTATGGATTTTTTTAAAACTACAACTCCACAAAACATGGTTTTTTTCTAAAAACTAAGGTTTTTTGTAAATAGAAACGATTTTCCCTAAATTAATTGGTTACAAAAGCTTTCGCTAAGAGACAAATTTTAAAGCAAATCAACAAGTTTGTTTTTCGAATTAAATAAAACCTAACTTACTGTAACAGTTTTTAAACTCGACAATCTTGTCTTCAAATCCCTTTCTATGTGACATCGTCAGATTCAATCATAACGTCTACGCCGAGTTTGGGGTGTTACATTTAGTGGTATCAGAGCCAGATTACAAAACTCGACTGTAGATTTGGGTTTTAAAACTTGGTTTTAAAGAGATGATTTTTAAATGGTTTGAAATATTTTTGACTGAGTATGTGGTACACCAAGTCTCTGACGCTGATTCTGTAAGTGTTCTAAAAACTCCGATAAGTTTTTAAAAATATGAGTAGCATATTCTCAAACTACTATAGGTAGTACACTATACTGAGAACACTGTAGATAGTGTATACTGAAAATAGTAGAGAAACTAAAAACTGTAGTAAGACTGCGATTCGTGATAACAAACTCTAAACATCTTATACTGTTTGGCATAAAATATCTATTAATAGATATCGAAACTGTAACTGATTCATAAAACTGATAACACAGATAAGCTACGAATTTTACGATGAGTGCATGAGGTAGATAGTGTATACTGAAAATAGTAGAGTAACTAAAAACTGTAGTAAGACTGCGATTCGTTATAACAAACTTTAAACATCTGATACTATTTTGCATAAAATATCTACTAATAGATATCGAAATTGTAACTAATTCATAAAATTGATAACACAGATAAGCTATGAATTCTACGATGAGTGCACGAGGTATCCGCGGACAGGGTACATAAGGCCGAGGTAGAGGCCGTAGAGGGGCTCGAGCGGAGTCCTCATTGTTAGGCAGCATGCCGAACCTGGATACGAACGAGACACTGGTTTCACGTGAGTTTCTGAATCTCATGCAAGGGGATCGTCTAGTGGCCGAGCAGGAGGCCGAGTTCCTGAGATTGAGCGACAATGCGCAAGGCATGGTGATGACTGAATATGAGTGCTGTGTCTGCTTCAAGGATGGACTCAGGGACAGTTTGAGAGTTTTAATAGCTTCGTAGAGGGAGCATGACTTTTCAACACTAGTAGAGAAGGCGAAGATCGCGAGAAGGTGAAGCGCACTGAGTGCCAGAACCGAGATAAAAAGAGTGGCAAGAATAAGAGGGACTCGGAACCCTTGAGTTCTACGATAAGGCCTAATAAAAATGTCAGATCTGGTGGACCAGTTAAAGTTAGAGCCCCTGTTGCACCTACTGGGATCACGCTTTGTAGCCATTGTGGAAGACGCCGTCCGGTCGAATGTTGGAAAATGACTGGGGCTTGTTTAAGATGAGGGTTTACTGAGCACCATGTTTGAGAGTGTCCGTTGAGGGCTGATCAGGTGCAAGCTACGGGTTCTGGTACTATACAGCCATCGGGGGTAGTTCAGCAGCTGCCCAGGAGCCGTGGTTAGGCTAAGGGTGCTAATGGTATGGGTCAGGAACAGATAGCACCAGGCAGAGGTGCTGGACAGGCTAAGGTGAGACAGTCGGCCCTAGTTTATGTTGCTCATCGCCGAGAGGATAGAGATGCTCCGGACGTCGTCACGGGTACATTTCTTATTTTTGATGTGCCTTACACTGCATTGATAGATCTACAAATTCCTATGTTGCCTATTCTATTTCCAAAAACCTAGAAATTTCGGTTCAGAGTACTTCTAGTGAGGTGACTATGCTGAGCCCGTTGGGGCAATCTATTAGAGTTAGCAAACTGTACAGGGATGTTCCTTTAGAGGTTTAAGAGATGATATTTTTGGCTAATTTGATGGAGCTTCCGTTTGGGGAGTTCAATATGATATTGGAGATGGACTGGTTGGTCAAGCATTGTGTTAGTTTGGACTGTGCGACTAAGAGGGTCGTATTGAGACCTGAAGGGGGTAATGAAGTAGTTGTAATTGGGGAACGTCGAAATTACTTGGCTAACATGATCTCTACACTGCTAGCTGAGAAACTGGTTCGCAAGGGATGTGAGGCGTATTTGGCCTACCTGAGTGTTTCCGCTTCTGGAAACTCTACTGTTAAGGACATCAGAACTGTAAAGGGATTTTTTGGACGTCTTCTTGAGGAGCTACTAGGTTTACCTCTGAATCGGTAAGTGGAGTTTGGGATTGAGCTTCTCCCTGGTATAGCTCCGGTGTCTATCACTCCCTATCGAATGGCACCGAAGGAGCTTACAGAGCTCAAGGCTCAAATTCAGGAGTTATTGGATCGCGGGTTCATTTGCCCTATGTGTCCCCGTGGGGAGCACCGGTACTATTTTTTATGAAAAAGGATGGATCCATGAGGATGCGTATCGACTATCGACAACTAAATAAGTTGACTATTAAGAACGAGTATCCACTTTCAAGGATTGATGATTTGTTTGACCAGTTTCGAGGGGCATCTATATTCTCCAAAATTGACTTGCGTTCTGGGTATCATCAGTTGAGAGCTAAGGAGGCTGATGTGCATAAGACGGCATTTAGGACTCGTTATAGTCACTACGAGTTCCTAGTGATGCCATTTAGACTGACTAATGCACCGACAGCTTTCGTGGATCTGATGAACCAAGTATTTTAGTCCTACCTAGATTGGTTTGTAGTGGTGTTCATCGATGACATATTGGTTTATTCGAGGAATGAGGATGAGCATGACGAGTACCTTAGGATTGTTCTTCAGATTTTGAGGGAAAAGCAGCTCTATGTTAAGTTCGGCAAGTGTGAGTTTTGGTTACGTGAAGTAACATTTCTAGGTCATGTGGTGTCTGTTAAGGGGATTTGAGTCGATCTTCAAAAAATTGAGGCTGTATTGGCCTAAAAGTAGCCTAAGAATGTGTCTGAGATCTACAGATTTTTGGGGCTGGCAGGTTATTACCAACAGTTTGTGGAAGGATTTTCATTGACCGCAGCACCCCTGACTAAGCTGTTACGTAAAGGTGTACCGTTTGACTAAGACTATACTCATTGAGACTTCTATTTTGGTACAGTCTGAACCTAGAAAGGAGTTCACGTTTACAGTGATGCATTACATGTTAGTTTGGTATGTTTGTTGATGCAAGATGGTAAGGTGGTTGCATATGTGTCTCGTCAGCTTAAGACACACGAGGCGAACTATCTAACACACGATTTGGAATTGGCCGTTGTAGTCTTTGCATTGAAAATCTGGAGGCATTATCTGTACGATGAGAAGTGTATTATCTACACTGATCATAAGAGCCTCAAGTATTTCTTCACTCAGAAAGAGTTAAATCTTAGGCAGCGTAGATGGGTTGAGCTGCTTAAGGATTATGATTGTAACATTGAGTACCATCCCAGCAAAGCTAATGTGGTGGCCAATGCGTTGAGCCATAGGGCTATGACCGATCTGAGAGCGATGTTCACTCGACTTAGCCTATTCGACGATGGAAGTCTATTGGCAAAACTTCAGGTCAAACCAACATGGATTGAACAGATTCGAGGTAAACAGTTGGAGGATAAGTCTTTCAGGTTGCGTTTTCGTCAGGTTGAGAATGCTGGCACTATTGATTTTGGGATAAATAATGATGGGGTACTTTGTTTCCGCGGTTGAATTTGTATACCGAATGATGAGGATTTAAGGCAGTCGATTCTGAGAGAGGCGCATGGTAGTCCCTATACAATACATCCTGACAGGAACAAGATGTACCAAGATCTTCGAGAATTGTACTGGTCGCCAGAGTTGAAGCGTGAGGTTACCAACTTCGTTGCTCGCTGTTTGACTTGTCAGTAGGTTAAGGGTGAGCATCAGTTACCTTTAGGTTTGCTGTAGCCGGTTAAGATACAGTTATGGAAATGGGAGCGAGTAACAATGGACTTCGTTAGTACGTTGCCTCTAACACCCACTAAGAACGATTCTGTCAGGGTCATCGTGGATCGATTGACCAAGTCTGCTCACTTCATCCTAGTAAGGACAGACTTTTTTCTTCAGAAATTAGCTAAGCTCTACATATTGAAAATAGTGAGATTGCATGGGGTACCTATCTCAGTCATTTTCAATCGGGATCCTCGTTTCATGTCTCGGTTCTGGAAGAAGCTTCATGAGGCTCTAGGTTCAAGATTAGACTTAAGTACTGCTTTCCATCCTTAGACAAATGGTCAGTTGAAGAGGGTGATTCAGATATTGGAGGACATGTTGAGGAGCTGTGTTATTGATTTTCGAGGTAGTTGGGAGGAGTACTTGCCGTTAGCGGAGTTTGCCTACAATTATAGCTTCCATTCTAGCATCTAGATGACACCTTACGAGGCACTGTACGGTCGTAAGTGTCGCACTCTTTTATGTTAGACTGAGTTGGGCGAGTGACGTGTTCTGGGTCCTGAGTTGGTCTCTGAGATAGTGGATAAGGTTAGATTGATTCGGGATCGTTTGAAAGCGGCTTCTGATAGCTAGAAATCGTATGCGAATTTGAAGAGGCATGAGATCGAGTATTCTATAGGGAACTTACTTTTTCTTAGGGTCTCGCCTTGGAAAAAAATTCTAAGGTTCAGTCGCAAGGGCAAGTTGAGCCCTCGGTTTATTCAACCGTACTACATTCTGAAACGTGTGGGACCTAACACTTATGAGTTGGAGTTACCTCTGGAGTTAGACCGTATTCATGATGTTTTTCATGTCTCGATGTTGAGGCGCTACCGCTCTGATCCAATGCATGTTGTTTCTGTTAAGGAGATTGAGGTTAGGCCAGACTTGACGTTAGAGGAGGAGCCGGTTCAGATTTTAGAGCATTATGTAAAGTTTATTCAAAAAAAATCTATTCCCTTAATGAATGTTTTGTGGCATAATCATAGCATTGAGGAGGCCACGTGGAGCCTGAGGATGCGATGCATTAGCAATATCCTCATCTGTTCTAATCAAGTAAAATTTTGAGGACAAAATTTTCCATTAGGGGGTAGAGTTGTAACGCCCCAAAATTTCTAATTTCCTTATTGTAAAAATATGACACAAATATCTGTCAGCTTTGGTGGTTATGTGTTCTGGGAGTGTTTGGAAGGTCCCAAGTTCAAGCCTTCGCTTGGGCAAATTTTGGTATTTTGAATGAATTGGGCCTTATTGTTGTTTAGTATGCTTTTATTTGATTGTTGGGTAAATTACATCAGAATGAGCTTGCTAGTCTAATGGTTAAATGGTGTGTTATTATGGTAGAGTTCTTATGTTCAAATCCCTATGCAGGCAAGGGTATTATTTTTTTTACTCAAATTTCGGGATAGAGTTGTGTAATAGGGGAATTCTGAGTAGTGGATGTGTAGTGGGAATTAGGGGAGAACATTAAGGGATTTTGGGGGTTATCGGGATTTTATTTTATTTTTTTCCTATAACCGAATTGACTCTCTTTTCCAAAAAAAATTTGCTGTCTATTCTTCTCCCTATCCTCTTGTCGAAATTCTCTGAGTTTTTCTTTCTTTTCTTTTTCTTCTTTTTGATTTTCCCTAATCCATTTATTTTCCTTCGTTTTCGCATGTGGTTAGTGGTCGCTAAGTTTCGATAAGTGTTTCTCTTTGTTTTTGTCATGAATCTCTTAATGACTGAAGTGGTAATGTTTTTTCTCTATGATTTGGGCGTAAATGGAGGCTCAGACTGGTGAATTCAATGTTCTCATCTTAATAATAGTTCAATGGAGGGTTATCGTTGGTGGTAAGTTGGGTTTCTATTCGTTCTTGGTTGTCAATTCGCTTGTAAATCCATTAAATTAATTTTGAGTGTCTTGATTATAGGATTTGGAGTGCTCGAGAACTGTGTTAGCATCAAACAAAACCAGCTGTCTACCCGAAACGCAAAAGGAAAAAAAATGGATTCGGCGAAAAGTCGAAATTGCTTGCTAATTGGACAGCAGCAGTAGGCTAACTTTGAAAAATCGTAACAAATTGTGAAAATTGAATTAGAGGATGAATAAAGTATGAAATTAAATTTTATTCAGTCTAGTTTCTCATAGAAGAAACGGTGTAAGTATTGGAATTGTAAATCATGAGTTATAAAAAACTTTTTAAGACAAGGTCAGAATGAATTCGGCTTCTCCTATTCTGACTTTGGAAAATCATCAAAAATTGGGGAAAAATAATTAGGGGTTAAGATTTACATGTTTAAATTATTAATGAGTCTATTTTCAATACAATTAATGGAAACATCATCCAAATTTTGTACTAAGAGATAATTAATTTTTAGCAAAGAAGGGACGAAGCTGTTAGACAGCAGAACAAGGGTAAGTGTGAAGATTTTACTGTACTTATTAGCTAAACCAAAAATTCTTAAAATTTTATGGTAGAAAGATATTTGAGTCTAGTTTCAAATACATCAAGTGGATCTTAATTCAGAATTTTGTAGCTCAAGATATAAATAATTTAGTAATAGTGACGCAAGTAGACAACTTTGAAGGAACATATAAGTAAATAGTGAAAATATATATGAATAATTAACTAGGACGGGTTACATTAAAAATGGATCACGTGGCCAAGGCCAATTTGGGCCAAGTTTGCCACATGGGCATATGAGCCTATTTTTCTGAAAAGTTCTGTAAGGTTGCACGGGTTGCCCAAGTCGACTATGGACCTACTGTAGGGTCGGTAAGCTTTACTTAGACCGCTATATGTGTGATCTGTCTGTCTGATTTCTATACCGGGCATGACTTATGATATCTGAATGTATTTACTTTTAATTGCATAATGGCATGACATATTTTGTATGTTGCATTGCATTAGGGTGGGTTGATGATATTTGGAGGAAGTGTCTGAAAGGCTATTAAATCTGTAATCTGGCAGCTTAGCTGCAACCTTCTGATTATGTGCCGCATTTTAGTACAACATGGTGTGTAGGGATGGGTGGGTTGATTTAATCCTCATATGGTGTATACGGTTGGACGGAGATGGTGTGTAGAGGCTGGTGGGTAAGATTTTGATTTACTGTATCTACATTCTGTATCTGATATAGGCCAAGGCCCTAATGTATTTCTGATACTGTATCTGAATGGGCTAAGGCCCAAACTGATTCTGTGGTGGGCACGGGCCCCAGACTGTATCTAACTGAATTTTGTTGATTATCTGTATGCATGTTTTCTGTGGTAATTACACACTGAGTTTGCGAAAAGTCACCCTTTCTCTGTTTAATCTGTATAAGAAATCCCCAGACTTGACGGGTTGGTGCAGCGGAGGACTCGACGATGGCCACACATAAATTTTAGACTGTTTTTCGTTAATGCCTAGAATTTATTACTCATTTGGGGTTTTTTATGTATCTTCTGGACTATTGACTGGTTGGCTCTAAATTTGGGACTTTATACTGTTTTTTATGGATTTTTTTAAAAAACTAAGGTTTTTTGTAAAGCGAAATGATTTTCCCTAAATTAATTGGTTACAAAAGCTTATACTAAGAGACAAGTTTTAAATCAAATCAACTAGTTTTTTTTCGAATTAAATAAAAGCTAACTTACTGTAACGGTTTCTAAACTCGATAATCTTGTCTTGAAATCCCTTTTCATGTGACGTCGCCAGATTCGGCCATGACGTCTAGGCCAGGTTTGAGGTTTTACAAACATTAATTGTGTGATATATGAAAGTGTGCATAAAACACTAAGAATACATGTTTAAGTGGTTGTTTTTGGAGGATATATTTGGTTGTATATTTGTTGTGTTGGGAGGCTATATTTGGTTGTGTTTGGTTGATATTTTTGGTTGTGTTGGGAGACTATATTTGGTTGTGTTTGTAGGGTATATTTGGTTGAGCTGGAAGGTATGTTTGGTTGTGTTTTGAGTGTAAATTGGTTGTGTTTGGAGGCTATGTTTGGTTCTGTTCAATGGGTGACAGCTTTATGCTTCACATTATATTTGTTGTATTTGGAAATTCGATTATCCAATGTAATATATTTTGTATATATGTTTCATAATCACATTGTGCACATATCAATGTGAATGCTATGAATTATGCTTGATTTCTTACCATGATTAATTGTGATAGTATGCTTTCTTCTTACTTTGGGTATTATGATTACTTGTGGCAATCTTTGAGCACTCACTAAGCTTTATTACTTTGGATATTAGTCTTGAACTACTTTTAAACTATTTTTAGGGTCTCGAAGGCTCAATTTAGGGACCAAATGCATAGGTTTGATAGGTTTCTAATTGAGATTAATTTTTGTAATGTTATTATGTTAATGTTATTCTGATTATTCGGAAATACTCCATAACACTAATCTGGTGATAGAGACGGGTTCGGGGTGTTAGAAACAAGTTAAACCTACTTTAAATGAGTCAAATTCGACTCTTTAATAGACGAGTGATGTCTAATTTCACCGATCACCTTGATCCCTCTAGAACAAAAACACTGCCAATCTTTTCAGCTTTCATTAAAACGAGAGCCCATGAGATACTTTAATGTTGCTTGACTCGATGTTAATTCTACAACCCTTCGAGTCCAGATTTCCCACCCTAAGGAGATGAAATTTTTCTCTAAGCCAGGTACATGCCAGATATCTAACAATATCGTAATTATCCTATCGTGCATCTTAATTTGAATAGTACCAATCCTGGTTACCTTACTGGGTGAACCATTCCCCATGGGCATAACTCCACCTTTAACTGAACTGTATGTGAAGAACAAGTCCTTGTTGGGACAAATGTGGAAAGAACACCACGAATCCAAGATCAAGTCAGATGTAAGCTTAGAGTTTTCACTCATTGACGCCAACAAAAAAAATTTTTCATTGGCCAAATTAGGACCAACTAAATCTTCCTCGTTGCTCTCAGTAGCCTTTTTATTTCGTAGTTTATAACAATTTATCTTGACATAACCTAACATTTTACAATAGCGACATATCTTGTCCCGCTTCCTTGATGCTACCAATATCGAGGCCTACCTTTCTGACTTGCTATCCGAACCAAACTAATTGTCGAGTTTGTCTTTGCTTAATAGATGACGCTTCACATCCTCGAATAAGAGATTATCTCTGCCATAAATTAAGGTTTCCATGAAAAACTTTATGAAGGGGGTAAAGAGCACAATAATGAAATTGTCTTATCTTTATTGTTAATCTGAACCTCAACATTCTTTAAATCATTCGAAAGAGTAATAAGTTGACTGATGTGATATAAGGTACTTACCTTCATTCATGCGGAATATGTACAACTGTTGTTTCATCATTAATCGATTAGCCAGAGACTTTTTTGCGTAGAGGTTTTCTAACCTTTTCCATAATGTGTATGCGATTTTCTCCATAAACACCTCTTGCAATACATTATTTGTGTGGCACAATTGAATTAAGAATAGAGCCTTTTATTTAATTTACCTCATTCTAATTTTTACATGTTTGCAGGCTTCTTTTTTGTAAATACCTTCTCAAGATCGCCCTAATTCAGAATTGTTGTCATCTAAAATTGTCATAGATTGAAATTTGTTATGCCATTGAACTTCTCAATGTCGAACCTTGTTGCTGTCATCTATGAACAGGTTGAATGCGAAAATTGACCAAGCTCTAATACCAGTTTCTCATGGATAAACCTAATTAAGCCTGGAATAGGTAAACTAATAAAGAAATTGAAAATATCGAACACAAATATTTTGCATAGAAAAACCCTCCAAAGAGGATAAAAAACCACGTGAAAAGACAATTTCACTATAACGGAAAAAACAATAAGTAAAAAAGATGGAAGAAAATCGAGAAAATTGAATGACATGTCACCACGTCGTGACATGGAGTTCGCATCATCAAGACGAGGTGGTGTTGCATCGTCGGGATGACGGTCTTCTTCTTATCATAATGTCAGCAGCTCGTTGGGACGAGGAGCTCCTCGTCATTGTGACGTCACTCTCATTTGTCTCCTCATTTGACAAAAATGCAAAGCATACTCCAGAGTATTAGACACAAAACTTAATACACTAAGCGATGATCCTGTTGTTGAATTTGTACGAGATAGAAAGTGATTTAGTAACCACACCCCATGGACATGAAATCTTGGCATCTGGTCTTCACAAGTTGGGAACCTCCTACTAATGTTTCATGTGTAAAGGCTATCAAACCAAAGGAAGAAAAGCTTTGGAGTGGCAACTCAAAAAGCTCTTGATGCTTTTTTTCTCTTTCAAGTTGATGCAAAAGAGCTCAAAAGGATTTTTAAAGTTTGTTATCCTTACCGACAGTCAATAAAGATTATACTTTATAATATTGGTGATTAGTGAAAATTTTGAAATTAGAACTCAATGAAAAACAAAAAATCATTTTATATTACACTCTTAAAATATACTCGGATGTTTATAATATATATCAAATAATTTGTTTCATATATGATTATATAGACAGGTTAATGTATCAAAATATTTTTATAAAAATAATCATGGACTAAGGCCTTGTAAATAAGAGTTGTTACCACTCTGAACGAGGTATTTGCAACAAAAGTAGTGGGGAAAAGGTTGTGGCCATGGCTAAATTTATCAGTTCGGTTAATTCTCAAATTTAATTCATTTCTCTTCTTCATCTTCTTTTTTGTGCTTTTTTAGTTTTTCTCTTCAAATTTCATTGAAATTAATTTTCATAATATTTCTTTCAAAAGAAATAAAATCATAGTATTGGTAAATTCAACATATAAGCACACAATTTTATTTTAGGTTATTACTCTATATTTAAAAAATAAATTATTTATATACAAATATATATTTAATTTTAAATCTTAAAATATTCAGATTAACGATTAAATATTTGTTACGTAATTTAAAAAAATTTACGCTTAAAAAATAAAACTGTTTATAAAATAGCATTATATTAAAACAATAAAAAGATCAAATGTGATCATGTCATTTGAAAAAAGTAAAAATAAAATTAAGCATGAGGATTTTGATATTTGAAATTAAAAATTAAAAGTTACTTCAATTCTATCTAATGTCTCGATCAAGATAATAACATCGAAAATCATCTAATCTTTTATATGGTATGTTTGAAAGATATGTACAGTTGCTAAGGAAAGTACTGGAAAAAATTCGATTCGATAACGATTTTTTTGCACAGCGAAAAATTAAAATTTGGAAAACTTAGTTGGTTTGAGATATTTATAGCACTAAACCCTAAACTGAATTCGAACTTGTCTTTTAGGATAGACAGATCCTTGTTTCGCACATCCCCATAATCGAGCTAGTAGAATTAGGATAGTAAATCGAGGTTAGTATATTTGAAATCGTAATTGGGATAGATAATTAAAATAATTATTAAATAAAATATTAAAATAAATAGAATTAATAATTTTAGGTTAAGAAATTAAAATTGAGTGTCCAAGAACTAATTTGGTTAAAAAGAATTTTAAAAATGAGATTGGATTTGAAAATAATTTTGAAAATGGATTTAATTGAAAATTAAGAACCAATTTGGAAAAGGGAGAAAACTAGAGGTGGTTGAATAGACAATGACCCAATTTTTAAAAAAATGGTTGCCTGTTTAACTACCCTAACAACCCTACGTCTTCTTCTTCCCTTTCATTTATCATCCTTTCCAAAATTTTGCCAAATACCAAATCAAAGTTTTCTCCTTAGATTAGTTCACCTTCTTTGATTTTCAAGCTCTCCAAACACGAAATCTCTCTTCAATTTTGTAGATCACGCATGTTTTCAACCTCAATTTCTCTAAAGTTCTTCACACGTTCAATACTCGAATTAGCTTCTTAGTCGTCGATTTTGCAAAATTGAGGTAACATTCTGACTTTTCATGATCAAACTAAGTGTGTTAGCTTTTCAAATTGAGTTTTAATTGATTAAATCAACATCTCAATACATCATATGATTTTAAGTTGATTTTAAGCTTGAAAATGTTGGATCTCATTTTACTAAGGTAAGTTGCAATTTCAAAGCTATTTTCAACTTATTTTGGTCCTATTAAAAAGGTTTTTAAAGTCAAATTTAAAGATCTTTAAGGAATTCAAATGATTTGGACCTTTTTAGTAAACATGTTTAACTTGATTGTTTTGGAAAAATGAGATCTATGTAATTTGCCTAAATTTAATGTTTAAATATGTAATTAGATGATATTAAGGATGTTTGGAATCAAAATTAAGGTTTAGAAACTAAATTTGAGTGGTGAAATCACATTTTTGGCAAAACTAGCTAGTTTTCAGTAAGTATGATAGATGAGCTATTGTTTGTACTTTTATATTATTTAAATATGTTTCAGGTTGTTTATAATGTGTTTGTAATGTATTTAATATTAATGCAAAGTGTCAGACTCGTTGGGAGGTTCTACAAGAAAGGACAAAGGCAAACAAATACTTAATTGAGCTTTTGCCGTTAAAGTCAAGGTTGCAAGGTGAGTGGTTTGGTGTGCTACAGTTATGCACAAACCAAATTCTTAAAGGGGAGCTTAGTTAGCTTAATCACCTATACTAAGTTCCATGAGTAGGTGTTTCTACTGAAACTAATGATGATGTGCAAATGGTGCTTAAATGTGATATGTTATGTGATGTATATTGAGATGACAATGAAAATGTTATATGAAAATGTTATATGTTTATGGTTGAATATGATATGAGACTTGAATATGTTATATGAACATGAGTTTGTAATATGTGAAAGTATGCATAAAATAGTACGAATACATATTTAAGTGGATGTGTTTAGAGGATATATTTGGTTGTATATTTGGTTATGTTGGGAAGCTATATTTGGTTGTGTTTGGAAGGTATATTTGGTTGTATTGGAGGCTATATTTGGTTGTTTTTGGAGGGTATATTTGGTTGTGTTTGGAGGCTATGTTTGGTTGTGTTCAGTGGGTGATTGATTGTTTTCGATGGGCGATAGCTTTATGCTACACATTATATTAGTCGTATTTGGAAATTCGATTATCCAATGTAATATATTTTATATATATGTTTCATAATCACATTGTGCCAACATATCAATGTGAATGCTATGAATTATGCTTGATTGCTTACCATGATTAATTGTGATAGCATGCTTTCTTCTTACTTTGGATATTTTGATTACTTGTGGCAATCTTTGAGCACTCATTGAGCTTGAAAAAGCTCACACTCTTTTATATTTAACAATGCAAGGATATAGCTGAAACAAGGAGGAAAAGTGAGCTACCAAGTGATCCAAAGCAAGACAATTTACCTTGAGTATGTTTGATGTGTTTCCAACTCAATAAGGAACGCAATGTGGGACTAAATTTTAGAGGGTTTTATACTTTGAACTGTTAGTGGTTTGTAATTGGACGTTATGGTCTCTTTAATTGGTTTGATTTGTACGTTTATTACTGCTTGAGATAGATGATTGAATGGTAGATTATGAATACTTGATGAACGGGATGAGTAATTGTTCGACTAACTTGTAAGTGTAGGTTGAAGAGCTGTTGGTTATTAAGGTAAATCTTATTTGTTTTAAGTGTGATTTGGAAATTAGTCATGATTTTAGTATGCATGAAATATAAAATTGGAAAAATTACGTAAATAATAGGTGGCCTATGAAGGAATTAAATGATGATGATTTTAAGAAAAGACGCATGATATTTTAATGAAACTTCCTATACAAGATTTATATGCATTACCCTACTAAGCTATTTACAACCTTACGAAATGGTGTTTTCCAACATTTTACTACATTACGATTTAGATCTAATCATTTATTTTTAAATAAAACAGTTTCTAAAATCCTTTCAAATATAACATTTTAAATACTCTATCACCTGCATGAATGTTCAATTGAAGCTTTTAGAATATTTGCTAGTTAAAATTTCAATTTATGAATTATGTTGATGACTTGATGATCAAAGTAGCGCAACGGAAGCATGACTTTAGGTTATCAAATATTCCATGATTAATTGTATGAGGTGTGTTTGGTGGTTGGTGTGCTTAGTGGTGGTTTTAATGGAGAGTCACTTCGGTGGTTAATGTGGCGTTCAAAATTTGGGTCAGACCCTCTCGACCCGGTTTGGGGTGCCACATTTTCGTTCTCAGCTTTCAATCGAACGGTCGTCTTTATTATTCTCATACCACAAACTACTTCGAGTATGGGCTAGAACAATTTGAACCAAAACATAGAACTAGAAATAACTTTCTTTGTTTAAGTGTGAAAATAAAAAAATCTCTTCTTAAATAGAAATCGACAGTATTGTTATTCCAGAAAATAGATTCAATAGTTGAGAATTAATTCTCTCTATTTTCTGGCAGAGTAAAAATATTTTCAAGTTGTGTAAATAGTTCTACCGAGGCCATATATTTATAGGGAGAGGAGATAGAACCCTTGTTGTATTAGAGGGAGAGTTATATAGCTCAAAGTATAAGAGTGAGGCTACTATGAGGAGAGTGAATAGAACTTAAATCACATTTGTACTTATTGATTATAGTTGAATTAACTCTTTGGATAAGGCCTCGCAAAGTAGGAAGTTTTTTAACTACTAAACTAATTTTTTGGTGTTATCTATTTTTCCTCTACTAGTAGCTTCATCTAGATTGGAATTGAACGAATAGCTTCCAACAATGTTTGATCCTATTGTTGATTTTGTGCGAGATGGAAGGTGATTTAGTAACCATACCCCATGAACGATAAAGCTTGGCGTTTGATCTTCACAAGTTCGAAACCTCCTTCTGACCAAATCACATATTTACATATATATCAACAAGCCAAAGTCAAAACATATGAACAAGAACTCTTAAATCATATCACGTTGGCCAAATAGCATAGAAAACCTATTACATGCCATTTATAACAATAAAAAATAACCAAAGTCTATAAAAATGATGGATGGATAGTGTGATTGCGCTCCAACGAGATTCCAACCGATCGAGCTTTTCAATGATCTACGGGAAAAGAAAACAACTAATGTAAGCAAATAATGCTTAGCAAACTCGTATAAATCTTAACGTAAACTTACTGAATAGGTTCAATTTATGTAATTCATAAATAATTCCTTTGACATGCTTAAGAGATTATCCATTTCCTATTACAAAACCAACCTTACAAGTTAGGGAGTTTAATAATGAAACATCAAACATTCATCCATATCAAGGAACATATAATGGAAGCAAATCCATATACATAGCATTCATCACATCTCTAACACGTAACATTCATACCCTTAAAGCTCTTATGTTAAAACTTTCCATTCCATCTATTATAGTTTTATAACATTTTATATAATTAAGTTCATTCATTTAAGTCTTTATTACCCGTTGAACGAAATGAAACAACATCGGATACATGAGAATCATGCTCACACAAAGTGTGCTTGTACATGTAATTGAAACCTTTTCTGTAATGCTCACACGAGCTATGGGTCAGGATGTTAGCTACACGATGCTGCTCAACGAGCCATCAGTAGGGCATCCAGGACCAACACCCAAAACCGTATAACCCCTAATGACATGTCATTTGTATTATAAGTATTCACAATGTTCAAATGGGACACATTACATCCTTTGATTTCGTTTTCGATATAACGTTTTTCATAAAAACGCCGCAAAAAAATTCATTTTGAACAAAACTACACCGTTTTGCTATGCTATGCTAAAAGGGGGCTATTTTTTAAAAGTGAAATTATTTTGTGGCATTTTTTATAAAAAACGCCGCTATTGCTTACCTTTAGCGGCGTTTTTCATAAAAATGCCGCAAAAAAATTCATTTTGAACAAAACTACGTCGTTTTGCTATGCTATGCTAAAACGAGGCTATTTTTTAAAAGTAAAATTATTTTGTGGCGTTTTTTATAAAAACGCCGCTATTACTTATCTTTAGCGGCGTTTTTATGAAAAACGCCGCAAAAAAATTCATTTTGAACAAAACACACCGTTTTGTTATGCTATGCTAAAAGGGGGCTATTTTTTAAAAGTAAAATTATTTTGTGGCGTTTTTTATAAAAACGCCGCTATTGCTTACCTTTAGCGGCATTTTTCATAAAAACGCCGCAAAAAAATTCATTTTGAAGAAAACTACGCCGTTTTGCTATGCTATGCTAAAAGGGGGCTATTTTTTAAAAGTAAAATTATTTTGTGGCGTTTTTTTCTAAAAACGCCGCTATTGCTTACCTTTAGCGACGTTTTTCATAAAAACGCCGCAAAAAAAATCATTTTGAACAAAACTACACCGTTTTGCTATGTTATGCTAAAAGGGCGCTATTTTTAAAAGTAAAATTATTTTGTGGCGTTTTTTGTAAAAACGACGCTATTGCTTACCTTTAGCGGCGTTTTTCATATAAACGCCGCAAAAAAATTCATTTTGAACAAAACTACGCCGTTTTGCTATTCTAAAAATTTTTTATGTTGTTTTTTATAAATTGATTTATTTTTGTATTTTTTTCTTATAATTTGGTCCTCTCCAAAATAAATAATTATACCTAAATATCCATATCAATCTATTACTTTTTTTAAAATTATTTATTAATTCTATTTAAACTAATATTTAAATATATCAAATGGTTTAGATTAAATTTTTTTAAATATAAAAACATTAATTAATTGTATAAAATTTTATCATTTAACAAATCTCAAGTAAACCCTAAATTAACCATTCAATACATATAAAGTCTATCTATTATATATCTATTAAATAATTTAAACTATACTCATAATTTCAATATATTTGATTTATTATTATCTCTTTTACAATTATATAAGAACATATTTAAAATATAAATTAAAAAATAATTAATCTAAACTCAAAACCTTAACTCGACCCCTAAATCCCTAAACCTTAAATCCCTAACTCTTAACCCCTAACATCTAACCCCTAAACCCCTAACCCCTAAACCTTAAATCCCAACACTTAAACCATAATCCCTAAATCCATACTCCCTAAACCTTAAAATATGAACTCCTAAACCGGCGTTAAATATTAAATTAATCACATACCTTAAACTAAAAACCCTAAACAAATTTATTATTATCTCTTTTACAATTATATAAGAACATATTTAAAATATAAATTAAAAAAATAATTAATCTAAACCCAAAACCCTAACTCGACCCCTAAATCCCTACCTTTTAACCCCTAGCACGTCTAACTCCTAAACCCCTAACCCTCTAACCCCTAAACCTTAAATCCAACCCCTAATCTATAATCCCTAATCCATAATCTCTAAACCCATACTCCCTAAACCGACCTTAAATCTTAGATAAATCATATACCCTAAACCAAAAACCCTAAACAAATTTATTATTATCTCTTTTTCAATTATTTTAAATAATAGTATTTTAATTTTTCCATGTGTTTTGTTTCAAATTATTTCTACGTGTCATTATTTTTTTGGCCGCTAAATCCCCGAAAGCTCACAAAACGGCGTCGTTCACTTATGGTTTTTTACGGCGCTTTCTTAAAAACGCCGCTAAAGCCCTAAGCATTAGCGGCGCTTTCTTTAAAACGCCGCTAAATCCCCGAAAGCTCACAAAACGGCGTCGTTGGGCTTAGGTTATTTTGCGTCGCTTACTCAAAAACGCCGCTAAAGCCCTAAGCATTAGCGGCGCCTTCTTAAAAACGCCGCTAAAGACCAAGCATTAACGGCGCTTTCTTAAAAACGCCGCTAAATCCCCGAAAGCTCACAAAACGGCGTCGTTGGGCTTAGGTTTTTTTGCGGCGCTTTCTCAAAAACGCCGCAAAAGCCCTGAACATTAGTGGCACTTTCTTAAAAATGCCGCTAAATCCCCAAAAGCTCAGAAAACGGCATCGTTGGTCTTAGGTTTTTTGTGGCGCTTTTTGGAAAACGCCGCTAATGCTTATTTTCAGCGGCGTTTTCCATAAAGCGCCGCTAATGATCGATATTTATCGGCGTTTTTTATCCAAACGCCGCTAAAAACGCCGCTAAAAGCCTATTTTGGTGTAGTGTAACAAGGTTGAAGAGTAAGATTTGACGTGAAACATTTTATTATATAAACAACATGTTAGAGTAGTAAAAGATAAAGCAATAAGTTTTTATTATATAGGCAAGGACCTAGCCAGGAATTTGATGTGGGTAACAAATAAAATTTAATAATTTTTGGGGTTAAAGGTAAAAATTATGTTGACAATTGGTTTATATTAAATGGTCGATAAATGAATGGGATTAGATCTGACAATGGCCCATTTAATCAAGGGTAGCTCATTTTAAGTCATAATGTTAGATTTAGCTATCAACATTTACATTTTTTTTGTCAATTTGGCTCTAATTCTTTTTTAAACTAAATTTGACCGTTAATATTTGAAAAAGAGTCAAATTACTTTTTTTTTAACGAAAAAATTGACTAGAACATTAATTTTATAATGATGTTGGTGTGGTACCTCACGTGGTAGTCCATATATACTTCATGCTGACATGTCATTATTTGTCCTATATGTACTGTCGATGAAGTGGCGCCACCAAGCATGAGACCCTTCCCCTGTAAATACCTTGAAAAACAACGAAGAAGGGATTTTTTACCCTCTCATTAACTCTAAGCACTTATCCTTAACACGAAGTCTCCTTTGCCTTCATAACCACCTTACTCCTCTCCTATTTTGGCTCTCTACTTATCTAGGTGAACTGACCTTTTTGTCCCCACCACCTTCTTCTCCTTATTGTATCAAGAATTCTTAAGAGAGTTAATATGCGATTTTACCATTGTATTAATATAAAATTTTACACAATTTTGAGGGATTAAACTATTAACTTCTCATTCTTGAAGGGGTAGAATTGAATTTTGAATTTTAAAAAAATCAAAATAAAATTTTTTCGTTCAATCAATTTAAAATTTTATAATTTTTTAAATGATCAAGGAATGAATTTTCCATTTTTAAAGCAGGCAAAGGCGCTTGTTGGTCACAAAGATAAAGATTTAACGGCCAATTGAAGAGATAAAACAAGAATGAAGGTGTTGCCCCCAAAATGATACAATTGCAATAAGATCTCTTCAAAAATTATAATTTTAAAATTAATATAATAGGCAAATAAAAATGGGTAACTCCCTATCTAACAATAAAATTACTTGAGTACGTAGTTTATTAAAGAGTGCGACATGTAATAATTTCCACTTTTGCATTTGAGTCCCGAGTAGCACAATTTTTACCAGCTACTTTAAAACCTTTTATATATTTTGATTCAAGAAGGTTATTGCCTTATAAGAATTTTGACAAGAATAAATAAAAATCATACAATACAAAGCACAAAAGTTTGGAAAAACAAAATAACAATATAATTAATATTCGATCACTAGCTTTATTCCCCCAGTAATTCTTACAACAATTATTGATGTCCATTTTTGAATATTGAAATTTGTATTCTACTATCGATCTAGTTTAGTAATGGTACAAAGTAACATTGTACTCGAGAATAACATCGCCTGTCGTCATATTTGCAAAATTGATTTGAGTTAGAGCAAACCCTTGGGCCATTCTAAACGCACCTCTCCCTCCCACAATAGCCAATTCACGAATTGCATCTGAAGATGAACTCCTTGAGATTAAACTAAAAGAGCTCCCATTGAACCTGCCACTCGTAAATGCGAAATCAGCGTACATAACTGTAGTAAACACGGCAGGGTCTCGACTGGATGACACATAGAGTCCTTGAGCATTTCCAATCAACGTTGATGTTGGTGCAGGCCCTACGGTAAGGGGGTCATTAATTGCAAACAAGGTGCCAAACCCTAACGAGGATGGTTGCGTGATGTTGGGACGGGCTATGACGACTGCACTGGGATTTTCACCACTGACGGTATCATGAAGGAAGAAGTGGAGTCGGGTCATGTTTTCCGCCCGCTGAGTAGCTCGCATAACAGTTTTCGAGTAGTATTGGCCATAGACTGGCGCTATGGCAAGACAAAATATCATTGCCAATGCAAATATATTATGTTCTTTCTTCATTTTTCTCAATATATTTACCTCAATTATATTTGGTTTTTTGCTTCTTTGTTGTATACAACTCACAAACTGCTTTATATAGAATTTGGGTTGGATGTTTATTCCATATTTTCATACTAAACTATTTTGTGAACGCCTAAAATTGAATTATAGAATAAACAAATTGATGATGATCAAAGATATAACAATCGGTGTTTCAACATTGGCATAAGAGTGACTGATAAGTCAAAACAGAATACAAATCAAACTAAAATAATGTCATATTTCTTAATTATATATATATATATATGCATTTGTGATATATAATTTTATACATTGAAAGTGAATAAGTGGACAACATATTTCAAGAGCTTTTTGTAAAAATAAACTAATAAAGAAAAGAGATAAAATTAAACCTAATTTACAATAATCTTTTAGGAAATGTGATGTCACCCTAATATATTTAATATGAACTCTCTCCAAACTACGTTACTTATAAATGACTCTCAATTAACCACTCAAAGGTGAATAAACAATAAAATCCTTTCACATAAAAGTTCCTTAGAATGAACGTGTACGCTCTCTCTAAATTCATAAAGCTTAAATCACATTATTTTCTAAGTAAAATGAGATAAAAACTATTTAAATTCAAAAGCTTTCTCATCAAGTTTTTCTCCATGACTTTTCAAACACAATATCTCCAATATTTATTTTCAACAATTTTTGTAAATGATTTTCAAAATTCAAAATATTTATAAAAATTTCAAATTTTATATTTTTAAAAAATTATAAAAATTATATAAAGAAAGTTAAAATTTTAAAATAATAATTTTGGGACCTAAATAAGTTAATTAATTATTCAAGTTTATCATACTAAAGTATCGTATTATTATTATTATTTTGATTTGAAAAAAGTTTTCAAATATATATGATTTCAAAATTTAGTATTCTAACATGAAATTAGTTATACTATAACAAGATTTTAATTTGATATGTTTAATTTTTTAATTTATCTCAAACAATTTCAATCGATTCGACTCGAACACTCACCCCTATCCAAGGCTTTATATTATCTCCATGTTTTATCATAATGTCTTACATTAGGACTAGGACTCTTCCAAGCTTGCTATAAATATAAAGATAAGATCTCTTCAAGTACCATACTTGAAATAAAACTTTGTCATATTAAAGTCTTATCATGATTTTACTGCTCATAATAAAAATAAATACTAAGTCAAAAATTATCAGCCAAAGATTTAATTGAGACATAAGTTGTGATTTCAAATATGGTCACAATCCAAAGTAAAATTTACTCCACAACCTGATTCCTAACATAGAGATTACTTTAAAAATAACAAATAATGTTGAATTAAATTAAATTAACATACTTACTAGTTTAATTAATTTTATAATGGAAAATGGAGAGCAATGATATGTTTTTGGATTTCATAGTGAGAACCGTAGAAATAACCGTGGTTGGTAAATATTAAACAAGCAATTTATTTATTAAAATTTCAGAGGCAACAAATAATAAGTACAAGAAATTCTAACAAGATTTCCAACTTTAAACTTTTCTTTTGAAATAAGTAATAAAAAATAAATTAAATTGAAACTCTGGTGTCAATATTCAGATACTTTGTTGACCATCCAGTTCAATTTTCCGCCATCCCTGGTGGGCTGCTATCGTGGTAGCCATGACCGCAGTCTTTGCCCCTACTTTTGTTGCAAATGTTCCTTCACAGTGACAACATCCCCCTCGCGTCCAAGGCCTAAAGGCATGATTATTTGTATTTATTTATAACAACTTTTTTGTTACATTCATTAACCTATCTATATAATTATAAATAAAAATTTTATTCCATACATTTTGTAAGTTATAAACATTCGATGTTATTTTTAAGAGAATAATATAAAACTATTTTCGCTTTTTTCATTGAGTTTTGAGTTCCAAAATTTTCGAAAGAATAAATAAAAGTTAAATATATATACTAACAGTACAAGAGTTTGGAAAAACATGATAAATAGTATAATTAATATTGGATCACTAGCTTTACTCCCATCGCAGGATGAATTACAACAAATTATTAATATTTATTTTTTAGTCTTATTATTAGATTTTTGTATTAGGCAATCAATCTGACTCAGTAATGGTACAAAGTAACATTGCAATCGATAATAACATCTCCATCCTGTCGTCATATTTATAAAATTGAGCTCAGTTAGAGCAAACCCTCTTGCGATCCTAAACACATTTTGTAACCTCTCAAACCTAGTCTAGACGTTAGGGCTAGATTGAGAAAGCTACAATAGTCACCGAAATAGCTAAGCTAACTTACGTTATATTTGAAGACTTTAAATAAGTTCATTTAAAAAAAAACCGTTGTTGTACTTTTGTGTTAGTTTAAAACATTTATTTATTAGGTCAACTGCACTTAAGATTCATTTTATTATTGATAGTGTTGTTTTAGAAAAATTATTTTTTTGCCGCTCATCTTTGTAAAAACTCGATGTTAAACTAATGTAGCAGAAAAATTATTTTTCAAGTCACTTTGGAAACCTAGTTACCTTATCGATTTGTTCCTCAAAAACGGCTCCTTCGCAATGCAGCAGAAACTAGGGAACAATGTTAAATTTCACTTAAGCTCGATATCATGCATTTTTCGGTTATTATGTTTGAGTAATCCATACATCCAAAAATCCCCAAATGAAAAGTTACCAAGCCACACACCAGAAATAATTTAAAATTATAAACCAAAACCAATAAAGACTGATTAATACTTATTAAAAATAGCCCAAGGTCTAAGGTAATTCTCCGTACACCGAGTCTGTTCCTAGTTTCGAGGTTTACCTGAAAAGTTAAACACTATGAGGGATGAGCTTACGAAAGCTCAATGTGAGTCGAACAATTATTTAAACAGGCATAAATATCAAATACAGTGAAACATGTTAGCATTAACAGAAGAACACATAACAATCATTAGAATTACATATCATTACATAGTCATTATCAAATCAATGTCAAATGGTATATGAGCATGGGTCACCATTCATTTGAGTAACAATCATTCATTTCAATACCATTCAATAAAATACGTAGCATAAATCAATAACATTTGAGTATCTCGTGAGCATGATGCAATGCAAAAAGGTTCCTACCCAAACCATCCGCTACACACCATAAGTTTTCTAGAACTCGTCTGCCAAACTCCAACAAATGTAGCATAGCTCAATATGGTAAAACCACTAAATAACAACAGTAAAACTACTGAATAACAAATAATGTGATATAATCATCCATCCCCTCGGTACTCCAAATGCAGTGCACTAACTACGAATAAATGCGAACTTAATATGTCGTCGATACTGTACGAAACTCCTCCATCAACCACAAAATATTTCATCCAAATGCACATGCAATATGTCATACAATCTCATACATAGCCATAATTTAATACTTTTGACATTTAATTGACATGTTCAACATGCCCTCCATAATCGAATACTTTCAGTGAATGAACCAATATTCCAACTTTCAATTTACCATTAAGATGGTATAATTCAACATTACACTATTTCACATGCTTTTACAGATTTCCAATGTGCATGTATAGCAAACTTTCCATTATAACATAGCAAATTTTCCATGCAATTTTATCATGCATAAACTCATATTTCAGCAAATCAAGCTAAATCATCAAATATAACATGATAATTATCATTATCAAACAAGTTTATGAGTTTAGAATCCACACCTTATTTTACGCTTTTTCGCAGCACACTAGCGAATCTTTCGATTTCCTTAATAAACCTTAAAACAAACCTAAATTAAAAATCAGTATAAATTCAATTAATTTACCTTTTAATCAGTCCCCTAAACACTCACTTATGGGTTCAAACCAATCATCACAATTACTAGTATTTTACGAATCCAAACTAGTTAGATTTCTTACACTGTTTTGATACGAATCATATGTGCGAACGTCTTTCAGCACCTAACACATTTACATATTTCAAAATTAGTATCCAACTTTGATTAAAATCCTTCATTTAATCAAAATATAACCTTTACCCAATAACTATGTCGAAACAACAAACTAGTTTGTATTTAATCGCATTTATGCTTCCCGATTTGTGAGATCCGAATGGCCAATTGGTAAAGAATGTTTTTCCCTAATTGATATGTAATTAAAGGCTAACTAGGAAGCCCCCTTTCTTCCATCTAGGCGCATGCACCACCATCCATGGTAGCCAAAATTGGGGCTGATTGAAGAACGATTTTGAAATCCTTTTAAGAGCTGGAAAAATAACTTTAAAATCTTTAAAATTCTCCCAAATTCCAGATCTAGAAATTTAGGTTTTTAATTGACAAGATTAATTTAGAAATTTTAGAAAAAGGAGATCTTACACAAGCTAGTTGAGAGAGACAACAGTAGCACTTTCTTGGCAATGCTTGGAATTGATCTTGGAGTTTAAGATTTCAGATTTGGGGCTGATTTAATTGGGGAAAAATGGTAGCAATATGGTAAATGATATGCTGCACAATCTTGAGGCAAAAATAAAAAGTAAGAGATGATAAAACTAGGTGTTATGGTCAATAACAACAATGGAAGAAGAATGAAAAATTAAAGATCAATGAAGAGAGGCAAGGGGAGGAACGACTAGGGTCAGTAAAAATAGAAAAAAAAGCAGATTATTCTATGTAAAATTAACATTTATACCTAGGTTACAAGGGCAGGGACGGCACACACTTTAAAAATAAGAGATTTTGTAAAAAAATTAATTATTTTACATAAGGAAGGATTTGAACTGGGGACCTTAATTTAATTTACATGTTCCACACTTATATATAAACCATTGGGCTATTACCTTATTTTTGAAATAATTTTGCAATATTTATTTAAAAGCACAAGGCGCGTCACATACTAAGGTTTGATGCATAATTTGTAAAATAATAAAAATGGTGCGATAGAAAGGATTTGAACTTAAGTTTCAAGGAACGTTTCACTAAGATTTATCTAACAAACCAATACCTCATTTATTTCCTAAAAACGTATAGATAATCTCAAAATTTAGGGCAAGACGTCTCTCTTTATCAATTTACAAACCCGATTATACTAACCCCCAATTTTTTGGAATGTTACATCTACCTCCCACAATAGCTAATGCACGAACTATATCTAAAGACATATTTCTTGTGAATAAACTAAAAGAGCTCCCATTGAACCTGCCACTCGCAAATGTAAAATCAACATACATAACTGATGTAAAGGCAGCAGGGTCTCAACTGGATGATACATAGAGCCCTTGAGCATTTCCAATCAACTTCGATGTTGGTTCAGGTTCTAGAGTAAGGGGTCATCAATTGCAAACGAGCTGCCAAACCTGAACGAGGACGCCTGCGTTATATTGGGATTGGCTATCATGACTGCACTGGGGTTTTCACCACTGAGGGTATCATGTAGGAAAAAGTGGAGTGTCTCTTATTCATAACAATATATATATATATCTAAGCATCTGGAAAAGGTAGATTCATTCAAGATTCAAGAAATGCTACAAGTTGTCCATTAATAATGCAACCTAAATCATTTACCAAAAATTGAAGATACAACATTCAGTCAAATTTATCCAACTCATTCATTGATAATTCACATTATTCAATAATTAAGTATCGAATGTAACAAAAATTTTCAAACACATTTTCATTAACCATAAATAAACCTTGCATGCTTCATTAAACTCAAATTTTTTTAAATATGGGTGTTCCAAAACCAATATGCGTTCCCCCAAACTTAAAGTTTGTATTGTCTCCAATGCACTAACATTAAAATACAATGACAATAAAAATGCATTGGCAATTTACACTAACGAAATGAAAATTAAAGCTGCATATAATGCTGGAATACTACAACTAAAACTCTGTAGTTGTGTAGGAGGAGTTACCTTGAGTGGTCCAGTATAGACCACTATCACTAATGAGTTGTGGTGCTTCTCACTTGTTACCTCTGTAGCTTTCGCCGATCTAGCTCCATCTCGCTCCATCTCGCTTCAGATTATCATTAGTTGCACCCATAAACTCAGATGCATTGACAATGTTCTCTGTAGATTCTTTCTCACTAGCATCTTTTTCAGTATTATCTTCCTCGGCCTTCTTGTTCACAACTATAACATGGACTTCCACCTCTCTCACATCAACTTTTTCGTCAACTGCAGGTGCTTTTTGACTAGCAATGAAGTCATCCTCGACCAGGCTATCAATCCTTCGCATGCGCTCCTCAATGTCCCTTTAGTCCTCTTCTTTCTCATCATTAGAGATGTGCACAATAGGAGAGGATTCCAATGATTTGTCTCAGTCCCGTAAGTCATCTTCCTCAGATGAGGGTTCAAAATCTTAGATGATCGGTGAGAACACTAGAAATTTTGGGAGTGAGGTCGGGCTTAACTAACTTAATGCAGCTACAATAAACTTGTTATAGGCGTTGGTATAAGTGTAGAATAAATTTTGTGATTTGTCCATAACCTCTATTGTAGCAAAAAGCCTGATCTATTTATTGCTGATGGAATTGGCGAACTTCTCGATATCTTGCATTTTGCACAACAATGATGTCTTTGCAGTCAGGTTTATTTCCTTGCTTTCTACCTTGGTTTTGCCCTTCCTTATCTTGCTAGTCTCTGCCTCCTTCATTGTTAGTGTATTTTTGCCACGAGTCATTCTTTCAATAGATGCTTCATTTATTGGGCCCTTATTCTCCAAGACCTCTTCATCATTACAGGGCATGATCCCTTTTTGCTGGCAAAGTAGAATGACCAATGATAGGAAAACCAAAATTTTAGTTTGCCTTGCGACGCAATCAGTAATTTCTTGGTGGAGTATTGCGCTGACATCAGTCTTTATGCCATAGAAAATTGAATGGATCAGGCAAATTCTAATGAGGTTGACTGTGGTGTTGCGAGTAGAGGGCAGTAGCTTGTAGTTGACAAAATGAAACCAAATTTTGCTTTGTAGTGTCAGGAAGCGGCGGTGCATCATATAATTCTTTTAGGGTGAACCCATCCACAATGCTCCTTTGACACATAAATCCTTCACTAATAGGTCCCTTTTGTCATCTCTGATATCCTCAATAAGCTTGGGATGTTCATCTACATCCAATTTAGTGTTGTATAGCTCATTGATTTTTTTAGCATCCCATGGGATTAAGCCTTCTCGAACAAAGATAAACTCTAAATCATGGTCATAAAGTTTAGTGTAAAAATCACATACCAATGAAGGAGAATAGCTTCCAGGATGCATGCAAAAAGTCTCCTATTTCAGCTTAGAGATGGTTTTGTAGACTTGCTTACCCAAGTCTTGTTGTTGCGAAAGGAGAATGCCCTGTTCTGGGTGGAAGTTTCCCTTCAAAATGTTGTCTTGAAACCGATCCTTGGTCGCTTTCATTAAAAAGATCACTAGCTCATTTTTGTCCGTTGGTATGAAGGATTTGATTCACGAACTACAACTGCAGAGGATCAGTGTTCTTCAATAGGCTTAGTCGCTTTCTTAACTGATCCTCTCGTTTTTGCCATACTTTTTTTATTTTGTGGAGTTAAGATGGTTTAAATTTGTAAAGGTACGAGCTTAGGGAAGAGAAGGTGAATAAAAAATATTGCTTTGTATGTGTTACAGTCAGCACAGTGATGAGGGGGTTTATAGCGAGTAAAAGAAGAAAGTGGAAAGGCGTGACTTTGTGAAGGCAAATAAAGCTGGCAGGAATAAATACGTCCAACAAGAATTGCACCCGTTCATACAAATCAGACGGCTTGGTCACTTTTTATCAAACGGTGGGATGATGAAAATTTTGATCTGCCCTTCATTCGTGGTGAGTCATACGTGACAATACAATAGTACGAACTACATTGACAATAAAGCCCAATTGCACGACAATGGTACCTAATTATTCTGCAAAAAAAAGTAAAACAAACTTGAACGGAAAAAAATATAAAATAAAATTACATAATAATAAATTCCATAAAAATTGAAAATTTTCGACCAATTTAATGGTCTCTGGCTACTTTTGACCAATATTCCCAAAATAATGTTTCAATCGCAAGCCATTCACTTTAAACTGGTGTTCATCATGTAAATCTCTAATTATGACCTCACCTGAGGAAATAGTTCGACAACTTCGAACGGTCCAAAAAAACGAGAGTGCAATTTACTCGGGTGCAGTTTTAGTCTAGAATTGAATAATAAAACTTGTTGAACCGCGATAAATTGTCGCTGCAAAATAATTCTGTCATGCCATCGCTTGGTCTTTTCCTTGTAAATTGCAACATTTTCATAGGCATTTCGCCTAATCTCCTCTAGTTTAATGGTACCCAACAGCCTTTTGTTTCCAGCAGCTTCATAGTCTATGTTCACTTGCTTAATTACCCACATTGCTTTGTGCTGCAGTTCAAATGGCAAGTGACATGTTTTCCCCAAAACCAAATGATACGGAAACATCCCTAATGGAGTTTTGTATGCTTTCCACAATGCCCATAAATCGTCAGCCAATCTAGAAGACTAGTCTTTCCTCGAAGAGTTTACAACCTTATCAAGAATGTTTTTAATTTTTCGATTCGATACTTCAGCTTGTCCATTAGTTTTTGAATGATAAGTAGTAGCCATTCTATGATTAACTCCACATCACTTTAGTGCGGCTGTCACTTGGTTGCAATGAAAGTGCGTACCCTGATCACTAATCAATGCCTTTGGTATGCCAAAGTGGGTGAGTATATGCTTGTGAAAAAAATTAAGCACTGTATTTGCATCATCCTTTGGGACTACAACAGCTTCAACCCACTTCGAACTTGGAAAGATAAATATTTCCAAATGAACTTGGAAATGGTCCTATAAAATCCATAACCCATACATCAAACATTTCAACCTCCATAATTGGCTGCTGCAACATTTCATTGCATCGGGATATAAAACCAGTACGCTGAAACCTATCGCATTGATTCACAAAACTCTGGGCATCCTTGAATAATGAAGGCCAGTAGAATCCTGATTGAAAAACTTTAGTAGCAGTTCTCATGCCACTAAAATGACCTCCATAAGGAGCATCATGGTAGTGCTTCAGGATGGAAAGCATCTCCTCTTCTAGATCACAATGCCGAATAATGTTGTCATTGCATACCTTGAATAAATACGGCTTGTTCCAGTGATACTTCACTACTTCACAAAGAAATCTTTCTTTTTTATGGCCTATGACAACCAATGGGAGTTTTCCAAACACTAGATAATTAACCAAATCCGCATACCAAGGGGTTTGCATCTACAATAAATAACTTCTCATCTGGGAATGCGTCGATAATTTAAAGTATGTTTCCATCTTTGCTGCCAACTTCCAATCGAGAAAAATGGTCTGCAACTTGATTATCTAAAACATTGCGATCTTTTATCTCGATTTTGAATACTTGTAATAGTAAGATCCAGCGTATCAGTCTTAGTCTTGCATCCTTCTTCGCAAAAAGATATCTCAATTCCGAGTGATCAGTAAATACGGTAACCTTTGCAAATACAAGATAAGAACGAAACTTGTCGAAAGCAAAGACTACAAAAAATAGTTCTTTCTCTATAGTGGTATAATTGATTTGAGCCTCTATAAGAGTTTTGCTAGCATAGTAGATGGTGTGAAATTTTTTTCCCTTGCGTTGTCCTAGAACAACACCTATAGCAAATTCGATTGCATCACACATTACATCAAAAGGTTGGGACCAATCTAGTGTAACGACAATGGGTGTATTTACTAGCTGCGTCTTTAATTGAATAAATGCATCTAGAGAAGCATCTTCAAAGAGGAATTTTTAGTTATATTCCAGTAATGAGCATAAGGGCTTTGCAATTTTTGAAAAATCTCTAATAAATCTTCAGTAAAACCCCACATGCCCAAGAAAACTGCGAATACCTTTCATATTTTTCTGTGAAGGTAATTTCTCAATGATTTCCACTTTAGCTTTGTCTACTTCAATGCCTTGACTAGAGATGCGATGGCCTAACGCAATGCCTTCAGTTGCCATGAAATGACATTTTTCCCAATTTATAACAAGATGTGTTTCTTTACATTACTTCAATACTTTATCCAAATTGTCAGCGCAATGATCAAAATCATTTCCATAGATTGAGAAATCATCCAAAAAAACCTCTAAAGAATCTTTAATCATATCTGAGAATATTGCTATCATGCACGTTTAAATGTTACTGGTGCGTTGCAAAGACTGAAAGGTATACAGCCAAAAGCAAAAGTACCAAAGGATAGGTGAAAGTAGTTTTCTCTTGATCCTCCGGTGCAATAGCAATTTGATTGTACCTAGAATAGCCATCTAAAAAGCAATAATAGGCTTTCCCAACAAGCCTGTCCAACATTTGGTTAATGTAAGAAAGTGGGAAGTGGTCCTTCCTTGTGGCAGCATTAAGTCTGCGATATACAGACTCGCCATCCTATAGGAATACGTGTAGAAATTAATTTGTCTTTGTCGTTGCTAACCATAGTGATGCCACTCTTTTTAGGAACATATTGCACTGGACTTATCCAACTGCTACTCGCTATAGGGTAAATAATTCCAACATCAAGCCATTTTATAATTTCTTTCTTAACAACTTCCTTCATATTCTCATTTAATCTTCTTTGTTGTCCAATCGATTGCTTGCCTTCATCTTCCAACTTGATCTTGTGCATGTAAAAAGATGGACTAATGCCTCGAATATCAGTAATACTCCAAGCAATAGCTCATTTATGTTGTTTAAGAATACAGACCAATTTCTCTTCTTGAGTTACATCCAGTGTCACAAATACAACAATTGAGAGAGTATTGTTATCACCAAGAAAGACATATTTAAGATGAGTAGGTAGTGGTTTCAATTCCAGAGTAGGAGCTTCGTCGATAGATGGCTTGAAAATTGGAGCTGTTCTATTGGCTAAGTCTAGGGATTCAATCTGCCATCCATGCTTGAGTTCAATATTATTAGCTTTAACCATGCTGTCACTATTATCTAAGAATTAATCATTAGATGTCACTGCAAACTGCTTAAATAGTATTGTGCTTTGGTCATTGAATTTTCCTTAATTAGATCATCTAGCACATCGACAATATGGCATTCTTCTTTATCCCTGCATTGAATAGATTCGAAAACACTGAAGGTAACATGCTCATCATTAAGTCGCATAGTTAGTTCACCTTTGTAAAAATCAATAAGAGTTCGTTTGGTGGCTAAAACTGGTCATCCCAAGATTATGGGAACCTCATTATCTGCCTCACAGTCAAGTATGATAAAATCAGCTAGAAAAATGAATTTATCCACACGAACTAACATATCTTTGATTTTCCCTTCAGGTTGAGCCAAAGATTGACCAACTAGTTGCAATGTCGATGCAGTAGGTTTTATGTGACCAATTCCCAACTTTTTGAAAGTAGATAGTGGCATTCAATTAATGGTAGCTACTAAGTCACATAAAGCCTTGCCCAAATAATGGTTGCCAATTGAACATGGGATAGTAAAGCTCCCAAGATCTTTCATTTTGAGGGGAAACTTATTTATCAAGATAGCAAACCCTCTTACCATCCTAAAAGCACCTCTCCCTCCCACAATAGCTAATTCACGAACGTTATCTAAAAATAGATTTCTTGAGAATAAACTAAAAGAGCTCCCATTGAATCTGCCACTCATAAATGCAAAATCGGCGTACATAACTGATGTAAAGACAACAGGGTCTCGACTGGATGATACGTAGAGCACTTGAGCATTTCCAATCAACATCGATGTTGGTTCAGGCTCTAGAATAAGGAGGTCATCAATTGCAAATAACCTGCCAAACTGGAACGAGGACGCCTGCGTTATATTGGGACAGGCTATCATGACTGCACTGGAGTTTTCACCACTAAGGGTATCATGAAGGAAAAAGTAGAATCAGGTCATCTTTTTCATCTGCTGAACAGCTCGCATAACAGTTTCTGAGTAGTATTGGCCATAGACTAGTGTTATGGTGAGGAAAAATATAATTGTCAATGCAAATATCTTGTGTTCTTTCTCCATTTTTCTTCTCAATATTTTTACCTCACTCAATTACATTTGGTTTTGTGCTTCTTTGTTGTATACACCTCACAACCTGCTTTATATAGAATTTGGGTTGGATGCTTATTACACCTTTCCATATTAAACTATTTTGTGAAGGCCTTAAATTAAAAGTTCTCTCATTTTCTTTCCATAAAGTAGGTCAAATGAATTATAGAATACATAATCTTATTGGGTATTTCCACATTGGCATAAGACTGAATCACTAGTTAAAGTAGAATACAAATCAATCTAAAATATTGTCATATTTTTTAATTGTTAACATATGTTGCACCGGTGACGTATAATTTTATACACCCAAAAGAATAAGATAATATATTTCAAAGGCTTTATGATGAAATTAAGCCAAAAAAAGGGGATAATATATATTTTTTGCTCAATCAAAGATAATATTTAAAAGTCCAAAGCAAAGTATTATTGAAAAGTAGCAAAACGAAGTAGGAGGTGGAGATGAATTAAAACCAAGCAAGGAATATTCTAAGTCTATCTAAACCTAATTTAGCAAGTCCATTAGTTAGGTCATTAGCCTCCCTTTGCATATGGATGAAACGAACATCTCTAATCTCATTATGAAATGCGTCAATGTCAAAAAAACACCTTCCAGAACCTCTAAGTCCTTTGAATAGGATTCAAAATCCATTTAACAGAGTTTAGAGAATCGATTTTAATAACAAGATGTGTCTTGCTAATCCACGGAAAAAAACAAAATAAATGTAACGCAATTGGCGTTGCCATCAACTTGACTTCAATAGGATTCAATGTTCCAACTTGTCCCTAAAACACACCTCGAACCAACCCCTCGTGATCCCTCTTTACTCCCCTACACTAGCATAAATAGAACTTGCCCTACAAGTACCATCAACATTAAATTTAAACATTCCAACAAAGAGAACACTCCATTCCACCCTTCGATTGTTACGAGTAGTTGCCAAGATAGAATGAAGATACACCACCACCGTTCCTCCATACATTGAAAGGGTATAATATTTTATGCATTTTCAGTGCATAAGTCTCATCCATAATCATTGTACCACATTAAGCCACCTTATTAATGAATAAAATAATAAAATATTTGAGGACTTATAAATAAATACTATTATTTTTTAATTATAATTAAAATTAATAACAATTTTTATTTTCTCAACTCATTCCCGATATATCAACATAGCAAAACCTTTCTAAACAATTGTTTGTTGATTACATATAACTATTTGCTACATTGATTTACAGGAGTTGAGAAAATAAAAAATTTAATTGATTTTAATTATAATTAAAAAAAACTTACAAGTATTTATTTATAAGTTGTTAGATATTTTATTATTTTTCTCATTGATGATGTATTCTAATATAATTCATTGATGGTTTATGAGATTTATGCATCAATGGTGCTTCAAAAAAATTTTATTATTACAGCACAATCTATCTAAAGAATCACAAAGTAGAATCAAATCATTATAACAAAATCAAACTAAGGACAGGTATAGTTCAGACTAAAGCCAACAAACTAGACAAAACTCCATACATGGTAGCTGCACATGGTGGGACTACGAGACCCACACATATAGTTGTAAATAGTGGGTCTCAAACCTGGGTACTCAAAACATAGGATAATTAACTTTTAATTTCAAAAATGAATGTCCTCATACTTGAACTTTTTCTCAAATGAGATGTGCGATTTTGGGTTTAATTCAATCATAGTAGCTACAGGGACAGTAGTTAACGAATGTTTATACATCAACAATTCAAAGATCAAGTCTTCTAGTATTTTATCTAGTGCAATACATAAATTTCGTTATATGTATAAATAAAATATATTATATTTATTTGTTGAAAATTTGTTATAAAATTTATTAAATTTAAAAATATTATAGTTACTTTGAAAACGTATATATTATAACTAAAATAAAATAAAATAATATATGTTTTAGAACCGTTGTATTTTGTATTATCATCCATATGTACTGATTTTAATTTAATTTTAAAATATTTTGTCAAGCCAAATAACAAGAAGAACAACTTTATTTTTTAAAAAATAAAGTGTTTCAAAAGCATTTTTTAATATGTATTGAAACGTGAGTATAACTTAATTTAAATTCAAATTATAAAAATGTTCATTAATGGTAAGTGTTAAAAGTAATATATTTTAGCCTCATTCTTAATGTAGTTTTTGGATGATTATGTGCCATTAATTGTGAATTATATTCCTAATACTTTATATTCATGTTTTGATATTTAATAGGGTGCTTGGGAGCAATATAAGTGAAAAACTGGTAGAAATTAAAATTTTGGAGCATTTCAGAAGTTGTGCACATGCAAACAAATTTTCACCATGCAATCCACATGGCTTTGTAGATTCACACTGTTGTGTGTCCAGTGTGTGTCAATCTCGGGAGTTGTGTGGACTAAAGATAGCAGATTACCATTTTTAGGGTTATGATTTTTAGTTTCTTTAGCACTTTAAGAGGAGATAAATAGAAAAAAAAAAGAGGGGAAGAAAGCAGCCACCAAGGCAGAGCACAAAATTACCTTGAGAACAGCGTTGAAGTCAATTTCCAAGCAATTTTGTACCAATATTCAAGAGTCTAAATTTATTTTCAAGGGAGTTATCATGGATTTCTTTTGTGCTAGTGGTGATATTGTAGTTTTGGTGTTTACTCTTGTCATTATGAACTAATTCTCTTAATACCTAGAGGAGATGAACACTATGATTAACTCTATTGTTTGATTTTCATTTTTATGCATTATTTTTATGCAATAAAATCTTTGTATTATGAAGCATTATTACACTTTATTTTTTTAGTCTTATTATTAGATTTTTGTATTAGACAATCAATCGGACTCAGTAATGGTACAGCGTAACATTGCACTTGAGAACAACATCACCTATCGTCATATTTACAAAATTAGGTCAAATGAATTTTAAGATAAATAATTTGATGGTGATCAAATCTATAGCAATCGGTGTTTCCACATTGGCATAAGAGTGACTAACTAGCCAAAAAAGATTACAAATCAAACTAAAATACTGTCATATTTCTAGATGGTTAATATATATACATACATGTATATATTTATTTGTGATATATAATTTTATACATTGTAAGTGCATTAGATGATAACATATTTCAAGAGCTTTTTATAAAATTATGTCAATAAAAAAAAGATTATATTTGATACATTGTTGGCATATAAGTCTCGTGCACAATCAATGTACTACATTAAGACATCTCATAAATAAGTAAAATAATAAATTATTTTAGAATTTATAAATAGATATTGATAATATTATTTTATTATGATTAAAATTAATTATATTTTTTATTTTCTCAACTCCTTCCATGTATATCAGTGTAGTAAAACCTTTGATATTTTGTAGAATTGATATATTTACTGTGTATAGTTTATATATATATATAAATGATAATTCCCTAATTTTGAACTTGATTTTTAATTAAGTATGAGGCAAAACCGAAAAAGTCCAGAAGAATAAAAAAATGTAAGCTATCAAAAAACTTTTTAGATTTCAGAGTAAATTAAAGACATTGGATATTTTTGTTTTAAAATTAAATGAATAAGATGATATATTTCGAGTGCTTTAGAATGAAATTAAACCAATAAAAAAGGGGATAAATTTTTTTAATCCAAATTATAACAAAGTTCAATAAGTATAAGTGTCAAAAGTAATATATTTTAGTCTTCTTTTTAATGCTTTGGTTGTATGTATAAATAAAATATATTATATTTATTTATTAAGAAATTCTTAAAAAAATTATTAAATTAAAAAATATATATAATTACTTTCAAAAAATATAATTTATAATTGATATAATATAATATAATATAATATAATATATGTTTTAGAATCGTTATATTTTATATTATCATCCATGTGAACTGTTTTTAATTTAATTTAAAAATATTTTGTCAACTCTTAGAAGAGAATTTTTTTTAAAAAAAATATAAAGTGTTTCAAAAGTGATTTTTAATATATATTGAAACGTGATTATAACTTAATTTAAATTCAAATTATAAAAGTGTTCATTAGTTATAATTGTCAAAATATTTAGGTTTTTTTAATGCATTTTGAGTGATTATGTGACATTAATTGTGAATTATATACTTCTAATAATTTATATTCATGTTTTGATGCTTCATAAGAGCAATAGGAGTGAAAAACTAGTAGAAATTAAAACTTTGGAGCATTTTGAAAGTTGTGCACATACAACAAATTTTCACACATGCAATCCACATGGCTGGGTAGTCAAAACGTAGAATAAGTAACTTTTAACTTCAATAATGAAAGTCCTAATACTTGAACTTTTTTTCAAATGAGATGTGCGATTTTGTGTTGAATGCAATCATACCAGCTACGAGATGACAGTAACTAACGAATGTTTATATATCAACAATTCAAATATCAACTCTTCTAGTATTTTATCTACTGCAATACATAAATTTGGTTGTATGTATAAATAAAATATATTATATTTATTTATTAAGAAATTCTTAAAAAATTTATTAAATTTAAAAATATATATAATTACTTTCAAAATATATAAGTTATAATTGAAATAATATAATATAATATATGTTTTAGAATCGTTATATTTTATATTATCATCCATGTGAACTGTTTTAAATTTAATTTAAAAATATTTTGTCAACTCTGAGAAGAGAATTTTTTTAAAAAAAATATAAAGTGTTTCAAAAGTGATTTTTAATATATATTGAAACGTGATTATAACTTAATTTAAATTCAAATTATAAAAGTGTTCATTAGTTATAATTGTCAAAATATTTAGGTTTTTTTAATTCATTTTCAGTGATTATGTGACATTAATTGTGAATTATATACTTCTAATAATTTATATTCATGTTTTGATGCTTAATAGAGCGCTTGAGAGCAATAGGAGTGAAAAACTAGTAGAAATTAAAACTTTGGAGCATTTTGAAAGTTGTGCACATACAACAAATTTTCACACATGCAATCCACATGGCTGGGTAGTCAAAACATAGAATAAGTAACTTTTAACTTCAATAATGAAACTCGTAATACTTGAACTTTTTTTCAAATGAGATGTGCAATTTTGTGTTGAATGCAATCATTCCAGCTACGAGATGACAGTAACTAACGAATGTTTATATATCAACAATTCAAATATCAACTCTTCTAGTATTTTATCTAGTGCGATACATAAATTTGGTTGTATATATAAATAAAATATATTATATTTATTTGTTAAGAAATTCTTATAAAATTTATTAAATTAAAAAATATTATAATTACTTTAAAAAAATATAAGTTATAATTGAAATAATATAATATAATATATGTTTTAGAATCGTTGTATTTTTTATTATCATCTATATGAATTTTTTTTAAATAAAGTGTTTCAAAAGTGATTTTTAATATATATTGAAACATGATTATGACTTAATTTAAATTCAAATTATAAAAGTGTTGATTAGTTATAATTGTCAAAAGTAATATATTTTAGCTTCATTTTTAGTGCATTTTGGGAAATTATGTGACATTAATTGTGAATTATATACTTCTAATCATTTATATTCTTGTTTTGAGGCTTAACAGGCTGCTTGAGAGCAATGGAACTGAAAAACTCGTGGAAATTAGAACTTTGGAGCATTTTTAAAGTTGTGCATATGCAATAGATTTTCACACATGCAATCTACATGACCGTGTGGATTCATATAGTTTTGCGTCCAGGGTTTGTCAATCTCGAGAACTGTCTGGACTGAAGGCTACAAGTTACCATTTTTAGGGCTACAATTTGTAGTTTTTTTTAGCACTTTAAGAGGAGATAAATAGAAAAAGAAGAGGGGAAGAAAGCAACCACCAAGCAAGAACACAAATTTACCTTGAGAAAACCATTGAAGCCAATTTCTAAGCAATTTTCCACCAATATTCAAGAGTTTAGGTTGATTTTCAAGGGAGTTATCGTGGATTTCTTTTGTTCTAGTGGTTATATTGTATTTTTGGTGTTTACTCTTGTCATTATGAACTAATTCTCTTAATACCTAGGGGAGATGAACCCTACGATGAATTATTTTGTTTGATTTCTACTTTTATGAAATAAATCTTTGTATTATAAACAATTTTTAGTCTTTATTTTTAGTCTTATTATTGGATTTTTTGTATTATGCAATCAATTTGACTTAGTAATGGTACAAAGTAATGTTACACTCGAGAACAACATCGTCTGTTGTAATATTTACAAAATTGAGTTGAGTTAGAGCAAGCCCGCTTGTCCTCCTAAATGCACCTCTTCCTCCCAGAATAGCTAATTCACGAACTATATTTGAAGATGGATTTGTTGAGAACCAACTAAAATAGCTTCCATTGAAAATTCCACTCATGAATGAAAAATTAGCGTACATAATTGATATAAAGACAATAGAGTCTCAAGTAGATGATTCATAAAGCCCTTGAGCATTTCCAATAAACGTAGATATTGGTTGAAGCTATACATAAAAGAGGTCATCAATTGTAAACAAACTGCCAAGCATGAACGAGGACGCTTGCGTGATATTGGGACGGACTATCATGGCTGCACTAGGGCTTTCACTACTAAGGGTATCGTGAAGGAAGAAGTGGAGTCAAGTCATCTTTTTTGTCCGTCGAGCACCTCACATAAAAGTTCTCGAGTAGTATTGGCCATAGACTGCTCCTATGGCAAAACAAATTGTAACACCCCGAACCCGAAACCGTCATCGGGGTCGAACACGAGGTGTTGACTGGCTTTACCCTCTTACAAAATTTATTTTCCAGACACTGCCCAATCTGTGTACTAGTCGTTTTAAAATTCATATCTTGAGTTTCGTAACTCGAAAATCAGTTTCGTAATTTTTCCCAGAAACTAGACTCATGTGCCCATCTATGTATTTTTTTCTAGAATTTTTGGTTGGGCCAATTAGTACAGTTTATTAGTCAAAGTTCCCCAAGTTGCAGGGGTCGACTACACTGACCTTTGCCCATTACGCCTGGGATATCTCCCTGCACGGGGCTTCAATACTGTTGCCGTTTGTTTCTATGGAAACTAGACTCAGAGAGGAATCTGCACATATATGGTACGACCCCTAATTATCTCTGGTTAATTTATAATGAATTTCCAAAGTTGGAGCAGGGAATCCAGAAACCGTTCTGGCCCTGTCCCACTAAAATCTGATTATCTCTTAATATACTGCCCATATGATCTTTTCGTTACTTCCTCATGAAAACAGACTCATCGAGCTTCGATTACATAATTTATTCATCAATTAATTCCACTCCTACTATTTTTAGTGATTTTTCAATCTCATGACACTGCTGCTGCCAGCATCTGTTACGAAAGTAACTAGGTCCATTTCATGCCTACCCTCGATCCAACTCAATCGAACATTCGTGCCATTTTCGCATGGCTTAAAGTTTACATGCCATAATTCAAACACAACATACTAGCTTATACATGCCAAAATGATCTTCTAAGCACACTAAGAAGAAAGTACCAAAACTAGCTATCTGGTGTGATGACTTCGTTGACGGCCCGACCCCGCAAAAATTGATGAGTCCAAGCAACCTATAATGGGTGACAAGGAAACACCGGGTGAGTTTATAACTCAGTAAGTCATAAGCAATGCTCTACTATACATCAATAACATTATCACAAGAGGAATAAAATGGAATGAGACAATTTACTCCATCCATACCGAACCATACCATAGTTCCACCAACCTACCGATTCAATTTCATATCAATTCATGCCTTCACAATTCATATACTCATCAATAGGACATTGAAGCATTTTCATAAATCAATTTATTTTCGTTACAATCAAACCACAAAACGGCCTTTCACCCATCCTACGATAAATTTTTATGTACGTGACTTCAAGTATAGTTGTCACATAGGTTCAACTTACCGAGCTCAACACCAAGTATACGCATAGCACATATTAGCCATGTCCTCAAGACACTTACCCGATCCGCTGTCCGCGATCAGCTCAATAGTGTCGCACACATAGTGTCCATAATGATTCACGAATGTATATTGAGCCCGCACACTCAGTGCTATATAATCAACTCGCACATTTAGTGCCACGTAATCAAATCGCACACTTAGTGCTACATAGTCAAACCCGCACACTTAGTGCCGCATGGTCAATTCGCACACTTAGTGCATCATATTCATTTCGCACACTTAGTGCAACAAAGTAGAATCGCACACTTAGTGCTGTACAATTTAATCCCGCGCACTTAGCACCAATCTCATGGTCATAAATGGTTATCCCGCACATTTAGTGCCGAGATCAACAACTCATTACATCTCACCTCATTTATTTCATTCAACAATTTCATCATCACATACGTACATGCATATATATATGTACATTTATTCATTCCATTCAGCATCAATACACAACATTATGACCATTGAAATAATACCAACTACATGCTTAATGACTTACCTCGTGTTGGGTAAGACGGTTCCAACTCGGCTACTCGATAACCTTTTCTTTGCCTTTGCTCGATTCACCTCCTTTAGCTCCTTGAGCTATATCAATAATTTAACTAGTTTAACCACCTTGCTAAATATTTACAATCCAATCTCACATGTATATGTATGTTAGTATATTCGGCTAATAATCTCATGCAACTACCAAAGCCGAATCAACTAAATATACTTATGTATACACACATATATCATCATCGAAATCACCTAAGCTTAGACATCGATTTTTAATTTCAAGTAAGTTGCCGAATGCAACCTTACTAATTTCTCATGGATTCAATATACCATTACCATGAAATCAACAACCAAATTCATAGACAATTTAGGAAAATCACATTACAATTCTCATATTCAAGCAAAGACCATGGCCGAATGCACATATGACCTCATAACAAAAATATTGAACCTTTGGTTGCCCAATTAGCTTAACATCCATCAAATTTTTAAATCAAGAAGCTCACCTCATCTATAATCAACTCTCAATGCCCTAAGGCATCAAAAACAACATCAAAGAAATACAACCATCCATGGCCGAATGTCCTAGCCGAATTGTTTTAACCATGAGTAACATAACAAGCATAGATCGTGTTTATGGATATACCGTGGCCGATTCAAGCTAATCACCTCCAAAATCATCAACCATTTTCGTTGCATATAACATATATAAACATGAATAAGTTTCATAAAATCCCTTAACACATTAATTTCTTTCATCAACAACCTTTTCCTTGAACACTTTCTCATGACCGATTGCTCATGTTATCAACAAGATTCAAAGTTTAAACATGGGCTATTTAAAACATGCATGCATCTCAAAGACAACATCAAACATACCTTAGTCTAACCACCACCATAGCCGATTTTTCTCAAGCCTTTTTCCCCTTCCTTTCTTTCCTCTATTCGGCCAAGGATGTTCAAGAATGAACTCTTTTTTTTTTTGTTTTCTTTCTTCAATTCACGGCAACAAGGGGGGGGGTGAGACCATGTACTTTTTTTTTTCTCCATCACCCTTCTTTCATTATTTAATCACCATGCTTATTATTTTATTATTCTTAACATGCATCACTAGCATAACATGTTGGAGACATGTTTCCACCTATAGCATGGCCGGCCACTACATATTAGGGAGGGGGAATTTGACATGCAAGTCCCCTTTTTCTTCCACATGCACTAATAGGTCCTCATGCATTGACCTATCACATTTTAAAATTTTCTCATATAAGTCCTATTGACTAAATTCACATGCAATCGACTAAATCGAAGCTTGAAATTTTTACACATTCATGATTACATATTCTAGACAATAAACATCACATTCAAACCTTTCGGTGACTCGGTTTAGCGGTCCCGAAACCACTTCCCGGCTAGGGTCAATTTTGGGCTGTCACAACTCTCCCTCACTTAAGAAATTTTCGTCCTCGAAAATCTTACCAGTAAATAGGTTTGGATATCGTTCCTTCATCGAGCTCTCGGGTTCCCAGGTTGCTTCCTCGATCCCGTGTTTGAGCCACAACACCTTAACCAACGGAACCCTTTTGTTTCGCAACTCTTTCACCTCACGAGCTAGGATACGTATCGGTTCTTCTTCATAACTCATATCGGCTTGAATTTCAACCTCTGATGGGCTAATTATATGCGACGGATCAGATCGATAGCGTCGAAGCATCGAAACATGAAAGACATCGTGAATCTTTTCAAGCTCAGGGGGCAAAATCAATCTATACGCAACTGGCCCCACTCGTTCGGAGATTTCGTACGGCCCAATGAATCTCGGGCTCAACTTGCCCTTACGGCCAAACCTAAGTACCTTTTTCCAAGGCGAAACTTTAAGGAATACTTTATCTCCCACCTGATATTCAATGTCCTTCCGTTTCAGATCCGCATACGATTTCTGACGATCTGTGGCTGCCTTCAAACTTTCACGGATTACTTTTACTTTCTGTTCAGCATCTTTAATCAAATCAACTCCGAAAATTTTACTTTCACCAAGCTCGGTCCAAAACAATGGTGTACGGCATTTACGACCGTACAAAGCCTCGTAAGGTGCCATCTTAATACTTGATTGAAAACTATTGTTGTAAGCGAATTCAATCAAAGGTACATACCGTTCCCATGAACCACTAAACTCAAGGATGCAGCATCTCAGCATATCCTCGAGTATCTGAATTATCCGCTCGGATTGACCATCGGTTTGGGGATGAAAAGCGGTGCTAAAATGCAGCTGGGTACCCAAAGCTTCTTGCAATTTCTTCCAAAATCGCGAGGTGAATCTCGGATCTCTATCCGACACGATAGAAATAGGTACTCCATGTAATCTCACAATCTGAGAAACATACAACTCGGCTAGTTTATCCAATGAGAAATCCGTACGCACGGGGATAAAGTGAGCCGACTTAGTCAGCCTATCAACAACAACCCAAATCGCATCCTTCTTACTTGCGGACAATGGCAGTCCGGACACAAAGTCCATTGTGACTCGGTCCCATTTCCACTCGGGTATCATGATCGGCTGAAGTAACCCTGAAGGCACTTGATGTTCCGCTTTCACTTGCTGACATATTAAACATCTCGAAACAAAGTCGGAGATGTCTCGCTTCATACCATGCCACCAAAATCGACGTTTCAAGTCGTTGTACATTTTCGTGCTCCCCGGGTGAATTGACATTCGGCTACAATGGGCTTCGTTCAGGATCATCGGAATGAGTTCCGAATTCCTTGGAACGCACAAACGACTTCTAAACCTCAAACAACCATCATCATCAATCTGAAACTCCGATTCCTTGTTTGGAACACACTCAGCTCGTTTTGCAACTAATTCATCATCGACTTTCTGAGCTTCATGAATTTGATGAGTCAATAATGGTTTGGCTTTTAATTCAGCTACTAACACATTGTCAGGTAGAACAGACAAGTGTACATTCATCGCTCGCAAAGCAAACAGTGATTTCCGGCTTAAGGCGTCCGCAACCACATTAGCCTTTCCCGGGTGGTAATCAATGACAAGCTCATAATCCTTCAACAATTCAAGCCAACGTCTTTGTCGCAGATTCAAGTCCCGTTGAGTCATCAAATATTTGAGACTTTTGTGATCCGAAAACACATGGCACTTCTCACCAAACAAATAATGTCGCCATATTTTCAATGCAAACACAATGGCGGCTAGTTCGAGATCATGGGTCGGATAATTTCTCTCGTGTGGCTTCAATTGTCTCGACGCATAGGCCACAACTCGACCTTCTTGCATCAATACACAACCCAACCCGAGTAGGGATGCGTCACTATAAACGACAAACTCTTTACCCGATTCGGGTTGCACCAAAATTGGAGCTTTAGTCAGATGAGTTTTCAGTTGATCGAAGCTTTTCTGACATTTCTCCGTCCATTCGAACTTAACATCCTTCTGAAGTAGCTTCGTCATTGGTGTGGCTATCATCGAGAAACCTTTGACAAATCGTCGGTAATAACCGGCGAGCCCTAGAAAGCTCCGGACTTCGGTAACGTTTCTCGGAGGCTTCCAGTTAAGTATGGCTGAAATTTTGCTCGGGTCAACCCGAATACCCGATGCGGATACCACATGACCCAAGAAGCTAACCTCTCTTAGCCAGAACTCACACTTACTGAACTTAGCATATAACTGCTTATCCCGCAAAATTTGCATCACTAGCCTCAGATGCTCAGCATGTTCGGCCTCATCTCTTGAATAGACCAAGATGTCATCAATAAACACAACTACGAACCGATCCAAGTACGGCCTAAAGATCCGATTCATCAAATCCATAAACACCGCAGGGGCATTAGTGAGCCCAAACGGCATCACTAAGAACTCATAGTGACCGTACCTCGTTCTGAAAGCAGTTTTGGGTACGTCCGAATCTCGAATCCGTAACTGATAATAACCCGATCTCAAATCTATCTTTGAAAACACCGATGCTCCCTTTAATTGATCGAACAGATCATCTATACGCGGTAACGGATACTTATTCTTTATCGTCACTTTATTCAGTTGACGATAGTCAATGCACAACCTCATGGTTCCGTCCTTCTTTTTCACGAACAATACTGGTGCACCCCAAGGCGAGAAACTCGGTCGAGCGAAACCTCTATCCGTCAATTCTTGCAACTGAGCTTTCAACTCTTTTAACTCAGTTAGTGCCATACGATACGGAGCGATCGAAATTGGCGTAGTTCCAGGTACAAGCTCAATTCCAAACTCTACTTCCCGAACAGGTGGCAAACCCGGTAACTCTTCAGGAAAAACATCCGGGTATTCACAAACCACCGGCACCGATTCGGGTTTCTTTTCTAACTCCTTGTCATCAAGTACATACGCGAGGTATGCTTCGCACCCTTTCCTTACATATTTCTGGGCCAACATTGCTGATATTACAGCTGGCAACCCCCTTAAGTCCGCAGACTCAACTCGGATTATTTCGTTATTTGCGCACCTCAAATCGATAGTCTTGCTTTTGCAATTCACAACCGCATCATGCGCGGTTAACCAATCCAAACCAAGAATAACATCAAACTCGTCGAACGGCAAAAGCATCAAATCAGCCGGAAAACAGGATTCTCGGATTAATAGAGGGCATCTCTTACACACTTTATCAACAAGTACGCATTGACCCAAAGGGTTTGATACTCGAATTACGAGCTCAGTAGACTCAACAGGTAGAGTCTTACTGGTTGCTAAGGTTTCGCATACATATGAATGAGTAGAACCAGGGTCAATCAATGCAATCACATTAGTATCAAAGAGAGTGAAGGTACCAGTGATGACGTCGGGGGAGGATGCCTCCTCTCGTGCGCGAATGGCATATGCTCTAGCAGGAGCACGGTTCTCGGCGCGATCGGCCGTATCAGAAGCCCCCCTCTGACTACCACCCCTGCCTCCAAAAATTCTCGGTGGTCTACCTCTAGATGTCACTCCACTAGGTCTTGCACCTTGAATCTTATTCTTCTCATCCAGCTCCGTGCAATCTCTAATGAAGTGGTCCTTCGAACCGCATCCGTAACAGGCCCTGTTAGTAGACTTGCCCCAACATTCACCTAGGTGTCGTCTTCCACATTGGGGACATTCAGGTTTCTCGTGCCGATTATTGCCCACACTAGCTACCGAAGTAGCTCGGGAGCCCATCGATGGTCTTGCCCTGATGGAAATTCCCGTAGTCGCCCTCGACTTACTAATGTCCTCCCTGAACTTCTTCACAGCTGAGAACGGAGCTTTACCCGTCGATCTTTTACGATAATCTCTAGCTTCAAATTCAGCCTTCCTCTTCTCCTTTCCAAGTTCCTCCGCCTTGCAGGCTCGTTCGACTAGTGTTACGAATTCCTTTATTTCCAGAATACCCATTAGTAGCTTTAAATCTTCGTTCAATCCTTCCTCAAATCTTTTGCACATAGCAACCTCATCAGCTACGCACTCCCGGGCATACCTACTAAGTCTTACGAATTCATGTTCGTATTCAGATACAGTCATACGGCCTTGCTTGAGTTCCAAGAACTCCTTACGCTTCTGGTCAATGAACCGTTGGCTAATAAATTTCTTCCGAAATTCCGTTTGAAAGAAGTCCCAAGTTACTCGCTCGTTCGGGACTATGGAAATCAATGTCCTCCACCAATAGTAGGCTGAGTCTCGCAACAAAGATACAGCACATTTTAGACATTCATCGGGTGTGCATGACAATTCATCGAACACCCGAATGGTGTTATCAAGCCAGAACTCGGCCCTTTCGGCATCATCAGTTACTATGGCCTTGAACTCCTCGGCCCCACGCTTCCTAATCAAGTCTACAGGTAGCTTACTCAGCCTCACAGGATCAGCGACTGACGGCCTTACAGGCTCTTGGGGTGGGTTATTCAAATTTGGGAATTGTTGGACAGCCGGGTTGGCTCGGGCATATTGCGCGACCCACTCATTCATCATGGTAAAGAAGGCTTGTTTAGCCCCCTCACCTTGATTATTCGCAGATGACTGGGGTTCAACAGGCGGCGTCCCTTGTGCAGGAGCAGCCGCTACGCTCTCAACGTCATCCGCTAGGGTTCTTTCTTCACCGGGATCCATTTACTAATCAAGACAAAAACATTTCAACCGTCAGAAGTCATCACCCTTTTAAACATTAACATTATGGCATGTATAGCTAGACTCATACGTGCTATGGAAGTCCTAGAACCGACTAAACCATAGCTCTGATACCAATAAAATGTAACACCCCGAACCCGAAACCGTCATCGGGGTCGAACACGAGGTGTTGACTGGCTTTACCCTCTTACAAAATTTATTTTCCAGACACTGCCCAATCTGTGTACTAGTCGTTTTAAAATTCATATCTTGAGTTTCGTAACTCGAAAATCAGTTTCGTAATTTTTCCCAGAAACTAGACTCATGTGCCCATCTATGTATTTTTTTCTAGAATTTTTGGTTGGGCCAATTAGTACAGTTTATTAGTCAAAGTTCCCCAAGTTGCAGGGGTCGACTACACTGACCTTTGCCCATTACGCCTGGGATATCTCCCTGCACGGGGCTTCAATACTGTTGCCGTTTGTTTCTATGGAAACTAGACTCAGAGAGGAATCTGCACATATATGGTACGACCCCTAATTATCTCTGGTTAATTTATAATGAATTTCCAAAGTTGGAGCAGGGAATCCAGAAACCGTTCTGGCCCTGTCCCACTAAAATCTGATTATCTCTTAATATACTGCCCATATGATCTTTTCGTTACTTCCTCATGAAAACAGACTCATCGAGCTTCGATTACATAATTTATTCATCAATTAATTCCACTCCTACTATTTTTAGTGATTTTTCAATCTCATGACACTGCTGCTGCCAGCATCTGTTACGAAAGTAACTAGGTCCATTTCATGCCTACCCTCGATCCAACTCAATCGAACATTCGTGCCATTTTCGCATGGCTTAAAGTTTACATGCCATAATTCAAACACAACATACTAGCTTATACATGCCAAAATGATCTTCTAAGCACACTAAGAAGAAAGTACCAAAACTAGCTATCTGGTGTGATGACTTCGTTGACGGCCCGACCCCGCAAAAATTGATGAGTCCAAGCAACCTATAATGGGTGACAAGGAAACACCGGGTGAGTTTATAACTCAGTAAGTCATAAGCAATGCTCTACTATACATCAATAACATTATCACAAGAGGAATAAAATGGAATGAGACAATTTACTCCATCCATACCGAACCATACCATAGTTCCACCAACCTACCGATTCAATTTCATATCAATTCATGCCTTCACAATTCATATACTCATCAATAGGACATTGAAGCATTTTCATAAATCAATTTATTTTCGTTACAATCAAACCACAAAACGGCCTTTCACCCATCCTACGATAAATTTTTATGTACGTGACTTCAAGTATAGTTGTCACATAGGTTCAACTTACCGAGCTCAACACCAAGTATACGCATAGCACATATTAGCCATGTCCTCAAGACACTTACCCGATCCGCTGTCCGCGATCAGCTCAATAGTGTCGCACACATAGTGTCCATAATGATTCACGAATGTATATTGAGCCCGCACACTCAGTGCTATATAATCAACTCGCACATTTAGTGCCACGTAATCAAATCGCACACTTAGTGCTACATAGTCAAACCCGCACACTTAGTGCCGCATGGTCAATTCGCACACTTAGTGCATCATATTCATTTCGCACACTTAGTGCAACAAAGTAGAATCGCACACTTAGTGCTGTACAATTTAATCCCGCGCACTTAGCACCAATCTCATGGTCATAAATGGTTATCCCGCACATTTAGTGCCGAGATCAACAACTCATTACATCTCACCTCATTTATTTCATTCAACAATTTCATCATCACATACGTACATGCATATATATATGTACATTTATTCATTCCATTCAGCATCAATACACAACATTATGACCATTGAAATAATACCAACTACATGCTTAATGACTTACCTCGTGTTGGGTAAGACGGTTCCAACTCGGCTACTCGATAACCTTTTCTTTGCCTTTGCTCGATTCACCTCCTTTAGCTCCTTGAGCTATATCAATAATTTAACTAGTTTAACCACCTTGCTAAATATTTACAATCCAATCTCACATGTATATGTATGTTAGTATATTCGGCTAATAATCTCATGCAACTACCAAAGCCGAATCAACTAAATATACTTATGTATACACACATATATCATCATCGAAATCACCTAAGCTTAGACATCGATTTTTAATTTCAAGTAAGTTGCCGAATGCAACCTTACTAATTTCTCATGGATTCAATATACCATTACCATGAAATCAACAACCAAATTCATAGACAATTTAGGAAAATCACATTACAATTCTCATATTCAAGCAAAGACCATGGCCGAATGCACATATGACCTCATAACAAAAATATTGAACCTTTGGTTGCCCAATTAGCTTAACATCCATCAAATTTTTAAATCAAGAAGCTCACCTCATCTATAATCAACTCTCAATGCCCTAAGGCATCAAAAACAACATCAAAGAAATACAACCATCCATGGCCGAATGTCCTAGCCGAATTGTTTTAACCATGAGTAACATAACAAGCATAGATCGTGTTTATGGATATACCGTGGCCGATTCAAGCTAATCACCTCCAAAATCATCAACCATTTTCGTTGCATATAACATATATAAACATGAATAAGTTTCATAAAATCCCTTAACACATTAATTTCTTTCATCAACAACCTTTTCCTTGAACACTTTCTCATGACCGATTGCTCATGTTATCAACAAGATTCAAAGTTTAAACATGGGCTATTTAAAACATGCATGCATCTCAAAGACAACATCAAACATACCTTAGTCTAACCACCACCATAGCCGATTTTTCTCAAGCCTTTTTCCCCTTCCTTTCTTTCCTCTATTCGGCCAAGGATGTTCAAGAATGAACTCTTTTTTTTTTTTGTTTTCTTTCTTCAATTCACGGCAACAAGGGGGGGGTGAGACCATGTACTTTTTTTTTCTCCATCACCCTTCTTTCATTATTTAATCACCATGCTTATTATTTTATTATTCTTAACATGCATCACTAGCATAACATGTTGGAGACATGTTTCCACCTATAGCATGGCCGGCCACTACATATTAGGGAGGGGGAATTTGACATGCAAGTCCCCTTTTTCTTCCACATGCACTAATAGGTCCTCATGCATTGACCTATCACATTTTAAAATTTTCTCATATAAGTCCTATTGACTAAATTCACATGCAATCGACTAAATCGAAGCTTGAAATTTTTACACATTCATGATTACATATTCTAGACAATAAACATCACATTCAAACCTTTCGGTGACTCGGTTTAGCGGTCCCGAAACCACTTCCCGGCTAGGGTCAATTTTGGGCTGTCACACAAATATCTTGTGTTCTTTCTCCATTTCCCTTCACAATATTTTTACCTCACTCAATTATATTTGGTTTTGTGCTTCTTTGTTGTATATGCTACCTCCCTAACCCCACCTAGACGTTATGACTAGATTGAAAAGGCTACATTAGCCATCGAAATGGCTAAGCTAACTCAAGTTACCTTTGAAGACTTTAAATAAACTTATTTTAGAGAAAAAACCATATTTGCACTTTGATTTAGTTTAAAAGAGTTCATTTATTAGATAATCTATACTTAAGACCCATTTTATTATTGACAGTGTTGTTTAAGAAAAAAAATTGTTTGCTTGTCACTCTTCTTTGTAAAAACTCGATGTTAAACTAATGCAGCGGAAAAACCAATTTTCTAGTCACTTTGGAAACTTAGTTGCCTTATCGATTTGTTTTTCAAAAACGGTTCATTTGCAATACTGTGGAAATTAGGGAACAATGTCAAATTTTAGTTAAGCCAGGTATCATGCATTTTTTTGTTATTATGCTTGAGTAATCTATGCATGCAAAAATCCCAAAAAGAAAAGTTACCAAGCCACATACCAGAAATAATTAAAAATTACAAACCAAAACCAATAAAGACTTAATAATACTTATTAAGAATAGTCTGAGGTCCAAGTTGATTCTTTGAATGCCAAGTCCGGTCTTAATTTTGAGGTTTACCTGAAAAGTTAAACATTATTCGGGGTGAGCTTATGAAAGCTCAGTGTGAGTGGAAAAAATATTTAAATAGACATAAATATCGAATACAGTGAAACATATTAGCTTTAACAAAAGAATACATAACCATAATTAGAATTTCATTTATTACATAGCCATTATCAAATCGATGTCAAACGGTGTATGAGCATGGATCATCATTCATTCGAGTACCAATAATTAATTTCAATACCATTCAATAAACATAATACAATAACATTCGAATATGTCGTGAGCATAATGCAATGCAAAATGTTCTTACCCATACCATACGCTACACACCACGAATTCCCTAGAACTCATCTGCCAAACTCCAGTAAATATGAGCATAGCTCGATGTGGTAAAACTACCGAATAATCAATAATGTAGAAAATTTGTCAGATATCAAATAGTGCGATACAATCACGAATAACATATAATATATGATAAAATCACTAATCCCCTCAGTACTCTAGCTACAGTGCACTGACTACATATAAATGCGGACTTAATATGTCGTCGGTACTCCACGAAACTCCTCCGTCAACCATAAGATATCGCATCCTAATGCAAATGCAATATGTCATACAAACTCATACATAATCATATCTAAATACTTTTCACATTTATTTGACATGTTCAACATGCCTCAATAATCACATACTTTCAGTAAATGGAATTAGTGTTCCAACTTTCAAATTACCATTAAGATGATATCATTCAACATTACATAATTTCACATACTTTTACGATTTTCCAATGTGCATGTATAACAACCTTTCAAATATAACATAACAAACTATCCATGCAATTATATCATGCATAAACTCATATCTCAGCAAATCATGCTATATATACAATCAATCTCATACCAAATAACACAATCATGCATCACAATACCATTCAGACAGTCACACTGTCAAATTAGAAACTTTGCTAACATATTAGTCTTTTAAGGCTCGAAATGTACTTGGTTTGGCCACTTACAAAATTAATTGTTTTTTGCTATTAAGCAAATCCAATTATCAAGCTAAATCATCAAATATATCAAAAAAATATCATTTTTTATTAAGGTTTTTAGTTTAGGACCCACACCTTATTTTTCGCTTTCTCACAACACATTAGCAAATCTTCCAATTTTTCCTTAATAAACCTTAAAACAAACCAAAGTTAAAAACCAGTATAAATTCCATCAATTCATCTCTTAACCAGCCTTTAAACACCAATTTATGGGTTCTAACCAATCATTAAAATTACTACCATTTTACAAATCCAAACTAGTTAGATTTCTTACACTATTTTGTTGAGAATCGTGCGCACGAACGTTTTTCGACTTTACGATTGATTTGAAATGTTCCGATTAGCACCTAACACAATTGCATACTAGATAATCAGTAGCTAATATTGATTAAAATCCCTCATTTAATCAATCCATAACCTTTTCCCAACAACTTTGTCAAAACAACAAACTAGTTTACAATTAATCGCACTTACACTTCCCGAATTGTGAAATCTGAATGACTAATTGATCAAGAAAGTCTTTCCCTAATTAACTTGTGATTAAAGGCTGATCAAGAGGGGTTAAGAACTAAAATTAAAGTAGGGAAAATATGGGTAAGAACCAAGAACCAAAATAACCCCCTTTCTTGCACATTGGCGCACGAACCACCACTTGCGATGGCCAAATTCGGGGCTAATTTAAAAATGATTTAAAGATCCATTAAAAATTTTGAAAAATACCTTTAAAATATTTAAAATTCCCATAAATTTTAGACCTTGAAATTTAGGTTTTTAATTGACAAGATTAATCAACAAATTGAAGAAAGAATAGATCTTACACAAGCTAGTTGAGAGAAACGACAATGGCACTTTCTCAGCAATGTTCAGTATTGATCTTGAAGTTCAAGATTTCAGATTTGGGGCTGATTTTAATGAGAAAAAAATACTAGGAAGATAGTGGAGAAGATGTTAATAAATCTTCTGACAAAAAGAAAAAGAAAGAGATGGTAAAACTAGGAGTAGGCGACAACAACAATGGAGGAAAAAAGAAAAAAAATTGAAGATCAAGGAGGAAATGAGAGGGGAGGAACGATTAAGGTGAGTAAAAATAGAATGAAGGCTGATTATTTTGTGTAAAATTAACATTTACACCTAGGGTTACGAAGGTATGGATGACACAAACATTAAAATAAGAGATTTTAAAAAAAAATAGTTATTTTGAATGAGAAAGGATTTGAACTTAGGACCTCAATTTAACTTTCATGCTTTTGCATTTATCAATAAACCATTAGGCTAATTTTTTATTTTTGAAGTAATTTTTTATTATTTATTTTAAAAGCAATGAGTGTCACATACTAGGGTTTGAGGCAAAATTAGCAAAATAATAAAAATGGTGAGAGAGAACAGATTTGAACTTGGGCTTCAAAGAACGTTTCACTAACACTTATCTAGCAAACCAATACCTCATTTATTCCTAAAAGAACATAGATAATCTAAAAAATTAGGTCATGACCGCTATTTGTCGATTCCTAAACCTGATTCTACTAACCCCCGATTTTTTGGATGTTACAGTATACACCTCACAAACTGCTTTATATAAAATTTAGGTTGGATGTTTATTCCACCTTTTCATGTTAAACTATTTTGTGAAGGCCTAATATTGGAAATTTTCTCATTTTCTTTCCATAAAATAGGTCAAATGAATTCTAGAATACATAATCTTATTGGGTGTTTCCACAATGGCATAAGATTGAATCACTAGTTAAAGTATAATACAAATCAAACTAAAATATTGTCATATTTTTAAGTGTTAATATATGATGCACCTATAATTTTATACACCCGAATGTATAAGATGATATATTTCGAGGGATTTATTATGATATTAAGCCAATAAAAAAGGGGATAATATATATTTTTTGCTCAGTCAAACATAATATTAAAAAGTCCAAAGCAGAGTATAATTGAAAACTAGCAAAACGAGACTAGCAAGGCCTAGGACAAAAGTAAGTCGTGGAGATGAATTAAAACCAAGCAAATAACTTTCCAGGTCTATCTAAACCCAATTTTGCAAGTCCATTAGTTAGGCCATTAGCCTCCCTTCGCGTATGGATGAAACGAATATCTTCTATTGTAATACCCCTACCATATTCGTCGCCGAAATGGGGTATGAGGCATTACCAGATTTTACCGAATAAATTTTTTCGCAAAATCCCAAAGTTTTTTTTTTAACTCAATATAACCCCTTTAAAAATATCTAATATTCCCTAGAATTTTTAACTGAGACCAATCCAACACAACCAATCAATTTCAACATATTTTCAAGATAAATTCAAACATATCTATAAGATAACCTCTTCACATACCAAAACTAAGATTTGTTAGCCATACCAATGGTTAACCTTACATTCATTTCACATTAACATTTACTTTTTTAGCTTATACATGCCATTGATTTTCAAAATAAAGTTTCTTTATATATCGAGATCTTGAGGTTGATAGTGTGATGCGTCTCCGAGCACATCCGACCTCCGAGCTCTTAACACTACAAAACAGGGGAAAAGGAAATAGGGTAAGCACTTTGTGCTTAGTAAGCTCATGTAACGAGAATTATACTTACCTAATATTTTCAATATAATGCAATAAACTTTCATGCACTCATTCAATACATTATTCCCCTTTAATGCACAAACTCAACATTCAAATTAGTTCAATAATTTCCATGTATCAATAATACATATACCACGATTGATGAGCTCATCAATTCCATGATTTCCATTCCCTTGTTATTTTTCCATATTTATCCCGTTGAACTACTTGGAATTTCGATGGATTTTCAGGGGTACACCTAAGTTTACAAATCCGGGTCCGTCAATTCATATTCATGTGCGCACATTTCCATTTCAGAGAGCACACTCCCGCGAACCTCATCCTTACAGCGGGATAACCAGTCCAGGCTAAATCCCTTGTAATATAAACTCATAGAGTATTGTCGGGATTATTAGTCCAGGCTAAATCCCCTTCAATGACAATTACTCGAATGAACTTGGATCTGAATTACCAGTTCAGGCTAAATTCAGACCCTATTCGGATTACCCGTCTGGGCTAAATCCATTTTCTACATATTCTTCGAGAGGGATATATCAGGATAGGATCACCCGTCCGGGCTAGATCCTTTTTACCGTCAATTCTTTTTCAGAGATCCATCGTACTTTCCTTCCATTTAACCGGGATTTCTTCCCCTTTTTTTCAAATATATTAATGTGTTATCAATTTTCATACAATGAGCATTCAAATCATATTCACATCAATAACAAATATTTCAGGCATTTAAGAATATAATTCAAGTTACACGAACTTACCTCGATACTTGTTCGTAAACAAAAATCTATTAATCCTGAACTTTTTCTTTTCCTCGATCTAGCTTCATATTTGAATTTTCTGGATCTAAATAAATAAAATTAATCATTAATCTAATACATTTCATGTTCATATGTAACATTCTCTACAATTTCATTATTATTTATAGTGTATTCAAAGTTGTCTCACTGAGTCATAGTCACTAAATTATTAATATCTTGAGCTACGAAACTTCAAATTAATATCCAATAATTTTCCCCGAAACTAGACTCACATATATTCTTACCATAAAATTTTTAGAATTTTTGGTTTAGCCAATAAGTACAGTTTATTCTTTAAATTTTCCCCTATTTCATTATTTGATAGTTCCAACCCTCTTCACTAAAAATTAATTATCTCATTGTACAAAATCCAGATGATGTTTTTGTTTATTTTTCTGAAAATAGACTCATTAAGTATTCTAACCATATAAATTATAACTCAAAATGATTTCTGTCCCATTTTTAATTATTTTTCAAAGTTAGAACAGGGGAACCCGAATTCATTCTGACCTTGTCTCACATAATCTATTATATCTCATGATTTACAATTGCATTGCTTACATCGTTTCTTTTATAAGAAACTAGACTCAATAATATTTAATTTAATATTTTATTCACTCTCTAATTCAGTTTCTACAATTTGTGGTGATTTTTCAAATTTAACCTACTGCTGCTGTCCAAAACTGTTTTAGTGCATGATGTTAATTACCATTTTCCCCCTAAGCTTTCAATAAATGATAATTTCATCCCTGCTCAATTAACCTTTCAATTGAGATGGTTTTTCTCAATTAACACTTTATTATATCACTTTAAACTATTTTATAACCTTTGGAAATCAGAATTTTAGCACTAAACTTTAATTCCAAACTTTTTCACAATTAAGTTCTACAAATCAATTTCTATTGAAATTACCTAATAAAATCATCTCATAAACAAATTTAAGCTTCAATTTCATGCTATTTCATCATAAACTTCCAGCACATATTCATAGAAACTTTCACATTTATTCATAAAATAAAAAACTAATGAATTTAGTAATAGGACCTAGTTGTAAAAGTCTTAGAAACACAAAAATTACAAGAAAAAGGAAAGGATTAACTCACTTGGTGCAAAAATTATGAAAAACCAGCTTGAATAAATCCTTAGGACGTTTCTGGCTGATGAGAATGCAAAAAAATAAAGAGAGTTCTAGATAATTCCACTTTAGTCCTGACTTTTAAAGTAAAATTTGCAATATTCTAATTTTACCCTTAATTCTCAAATTCTCCTAATTTTTCACAGCTTATGCCACCCAAAATATCTTCTTTTGGGCTTATTTTTCATTTATATCCCTCCTCGTTTAAAAATTGAGCTATTTAATCCTTCTAGTAACTTTTATGTCTTTTTCAATTTAGTCCTTTTCACTTAATTGACTACCCAAACATTAAAATTTTCTAACGAAATTTTAATATCATATTACTAACAGTTCATAAATATTTATAAAAATATTTTTGACTTGGTTTTACGAGATCGAGGTCTTGATACCTTATTTTTACCCAATTTATTCAATAATTTCTTTTTCTAACTAACCACTAAATCGGTAAAATTTTTCTATCGATATTTTCATATGATTTTCCTATCATCTCAATATTCATGCAAAAATATTAAAATAAATTTCTCTTTAAATCGGATTTGTGGTTATGATATCACTATTCCGATAACCTTGAATTTGGGCCATTACACCTATCGCACTATGAAATGCATCAATGCCAGAAAACACCTTCCAGAACCTTCAAGGGCTTTTGATAAGTGTCAAAAGTAATATATTTTAATCTCGTTCTTAATATATTTATGGGTGATTAATCAATGCAAAATGGTGAATTTTATGCTCTTAATAATTTAAATTCATGTTTCAATATTTAGGAGAGCATTTGGGAGGAAAACGAGTGAAAATCAGACAATTGGAGCAGATTTCAGGACTCACACAAGTTAGGCCTTCCCACACGAGCTGGACACATGGCCATGTGAGCCACACGACCATGTGCCAAACCGTTTGGATTTCATGATTCATACTTTGGACACGTGAAAAAAAACGTAATTTTTAGGTTTTTCGAGCATTTTAAAACCTATAAATACCAAATATAAGAAGAGGAAAGAGAGTAGTAAGAGAATATTGAAGAAAACAACTCTGAAAGCGTCATTGAAGTCGACTCTAAAGCAGTTTCCCACCAAGATTGAAGATCTCCTTTTTGATTTATTTTAAGTTTTTCAGAGTTTCCTTATTTCTTGTGGTTATACTCACTTTGGGATGTTTTTATTCGCAATTATGAACTAATTTTCTAAATACCTAGGGTAGATGAACCCTATGATGAATTTTATCTTTTGATTTCTATTTTACGCAATAAATATTAGAATGTTTTTCTCAGTTATGTGTGCTTAATTCGTGATTTAATATTTTTGAATTATTAATGCATGTTTGATGTTCTTAATTCAGAGGAGAATAGACCTTATTTAAGAGTAGATCTAGCATAATTCAGTGGAGTTGTAAGCAATCCTAAAAATAGGATAACATAAATCTACCGAATTAGATTCAAATCTAATAAGGGAATCCATAGATCGAGTTAATGCGATAATAGGGTTTTAATTAGAAATAAATATCAATTAATCAAGCTAAAGTTAGTTGTTTTTAGTCTTGAAAAGAGATATTAGCATAATTTAGGCATTTCTACGGATTAAGATATTAAGTGAATAAATTGTTTAATTCAGATTGATAATGAAAGATGCAATTTAGGTGGATTCTTTCCTGGGTATTGTTTTGCTTTTTGGTTATTATTCGATTATTTCCTTGATTTGTTTTATGTCGAGTTCTTAGTTAATTAATTTAGTTAATTTTAGTTTAATTCAATCACTTCAATTTAACAGTTAGATAATAGAAAGACAGTGATTATTAGTAGTTTTAGTTCTAGTGGGAACGATACCCTTACTCACTGTAGCTATACTATTTATTGATAAGTGCACTTGCTTTGTTGTATTTTTAGTTGGTTTCATGGACATCACCTCTGAATAAGATTTAAAACCCATTTAATGGAGTTCAAAGAATCGATCTCAATAACAAGATGTGTCTTGCCAATCTAGGGAGAAAAGAAAAATAAATGTAAGGTAATTGCCACTGCTATCCACTCGACTTCAATAGGATTCAATGTTCCAGCTTGTCCATAAAATACACCCTGAGCCAACCCTTTGTGTTCCCTCAATACTCCCCCTACACTAGCATAAGTAGAACTTGCCCTCAAAGTGCCATCAACTTTGTTAAAAACTAAACGTTAATAATGGCAATGTAGAAAGATCGTAATGAAAAAGAATGAAAAACCACTAGCAGAGAAGAAGAAAATTCACTAATGTCAAATTCGAATGATACAAGAGGAGCTTCGACTACATCTATTTATAGGTTGAAAAAACCTAATTCTAATCAATTTCAAATATTTTATGCTAATAAAAGCTAAATATATTATACTAATAAATACTAAATCTTCTAGAAATAAAATATATTTTGTTTAACTTGATTTGCCAGCAATCTCTTAGACTTTGGGTCATACAACTTTAACAAATATGAAATTTGAACATTCCAATGAAAGGAACACTCCATTCCACCGTTCGATTGTTATAAGTAGTTTCCAAGATAGAATGAGGATTACGCCAACACCATTCCTCTTGTACATTGAAAGGGATAATATTTTATGCATTTTTGTTGCATAAGCATCATCCATAATCATTGTACCACATTAAGCCACCACATTAATGAACAAAATAATAAAAAAATTGAAGGAGATATAAATAATTCACTACAACAAAACAGGCTTATGACGACAAATTTTTTAACTTAGGATGACGAAAAAAAAGGTTAGCATAGGTCACCTCGATGTTTCTCTCGACGCTTTTGTAAACGTAGTTTTTAGTGCTGCTGACATAGATCCTGCGACGCTTTTGAAAAAGCGTCAGTATGGTTCAACATAAGCTGACCTTTATTGAAGGGTTGACAAAGACCTAGTCAGGTTCGATTGTTAAAAAAGGTTGGGATAGACCCATTTAAGACAACCTTAAAAAGGTTGGGATAGACCTTTTTAAGGAAAATTTAAAAAGGTTTGGATTTACCTATCTAAGGAAAACTTTAAAATGTTGAGATGGACCCGTCTAAGGAAACCTTAAAAATGTTGGTATAGACCCGTGTAAGGCAACCTTAAAAAGGTTGGGATAGACCCATCTAAAGCAATTTTAAAAAGGTTGGATGGACTCGTTAGAGGCAACCTTAAAAATGTTGGGATAGATGCGTCTAAGGCAACGTTAAAAAGGTTGGGATAGGGATTGATACGTCTAAGGCAACGTTAAAAAGGTTGGGATAGACACGTCTAAGCCAACCTTAAAAATATTGGGATAGACACGTCTAAGGTAATTTTTTTCTATTTTTTATTATTTCAATATTAATATATTTTCACAAACATTTACAGTAAAAAAGGATAGAAATTGTGATTTAAATACAACTAAAAATATATAAATTAAAATTAAAATAAAGGTTGAATATTCACTAAAAAAATCGATTCGACAATCAAAATACACTAAAATTTAGCCGAAATGTATACCACCAACATTCAACCCAATGTACAGAAGTAAACAAATAAAACAGTACCTAAGATGAAGGACATTGATATTAATGTTGTACTACATAAAAGCTAATACACATGACTTAGCTAAAGAAGCCACGGACATAGTGAAAGGAATTTACAAAAAATAAAAAATAAAAAAATAATTTCTCTAATAGCAAACAAGCCAAAACAAGTTCATTGAGGTCTGGAATTAAATCTGATGAACCACCTACATAACCATACCCCCATCAAACCTCCTTCGTCCTTCATTGTAATTATTTTTCAAATGCACCTTCGAAGACTATAATTGTAACGCCCCTGAATTTGGGCCTAGATGGAAATAGGTCTTGAGTGTGGGATCACATAAAAGAAATTGTGTGTGCAAGAAAATGACATAAATGAATATTTGATTCTGTGGTTGAGTGATTTGGGTGTGTTTGGGAGTGTGTGAGAAGTTCTGGGATCGAACCTAGGCTCTGGCAAAATTTTGGTTTTTCTCTTAAGTGAACCTTGATTCTGGCCTGAAGGCCTTAAGAATGATTGTAGGGAAAATGAGACATAAAAGAGCCTGTGGTCCAGTGGTAGTGGCGTGTTCAGCGTTGCAAGAGGCTCAGGTTTGAATCTCTTGGCATGCAAAAGAGTATTTATTTTAACTCCTATCAACATAAGAAGTGGAGTTAGACTGAAACTCTGCAGGGTGAGGCTTGAATGGGTCTTGGAGAGATTAGTGGAGTGAATCAAGGAAGTTGGAGAGTGTGGGAGTGTTGTACCGTTTGGGGAGTCTTGCTTGTACATTTTCAGTTAAGGGGGCTTTGGGAAGCATTTTCGGCATTTTGTGAGTTTTTTTTATGACCGATTTTCCTTTTGTCTTTTGGGGGTTTTGGAGTTTCTTCATTTCTCTTAAGTGACAAAATATTAACTGACCACTTGTGCATTTTTATTTTCTTTCTCTTTGCTTGTAATTGACCATTTCCTTATTTCACTTTTGCACCAACATCTGCCGAAGCCTCCACTCTTCTTTCTTTTTCTCTAAAGGCCGAACCTTTCCTTTCTCTCTCTTTGGTCTTCTGTTCATCTCCTATTCTAGGCTAGCCGAATATCACTACTGTTAAGCCATCCTTGCGTCGATCTTCTGCAAAGATTCTTATGAGTCGGTAAGTGGTTGTGTTCACTCCTTTCACTCAAACCTGGTTCCTTTAGACCTTTCTAAAAGCTTAATACTTCTTTCTCCTCTTGACTCTCTTGTTGCCGATTGTGTTCTTCGGGTTCTAGAATTCTGCAAGGAGTGAAGGAGTACTCAAGAAATACTGAAGCATTTCGAAGCGTTCCTATTGTCATTCATCTGAAGGTAACCCAGTTGCTATTATTGTGCTCAATCTAGAGTGAGTTGGTTGTATACTTTGTGGCCGAATACTACTTGCTTTTATCTAGGAGTTTTGTTTGCATGATCAACCTTTTGGTTTAGGCAATCGTGTCTAATAAGAGTGCACTTTTAACGCAGATAGTCGGCAAGCAACGGGTAATCAATCCTAACCAGCGATCTAAGTGAGCTAAGCCACATCTGTCGATCAAGGCAAGTATTGAATCATTTTGGATATAGTATTGAAAGGAGTTATCTAAATCCTATTGATTAAATGACTGATGGTGTACCGTGGTTGTGTAGGTTTGGAGTTCTCGTGGATCTTAGCACATTTTCGCAACAGGTGTGTAATCACACTATCTCCGCTAAGAATCGGCAAAAGCCGAAAAGCTGAAACTTCGACATATGACACCTCACGAGCGTACGATCGCACGTGTGGAAAAATTGAGCCCACAACTGAGAGCAATAGATTGAATAGACTACTGCGAGTGTTTTCGTGCACTTCGGCCGGTATGAGCCTTGTTGGGTCGAAATGGGCTGTATGGGCCCAATGGGCTCATAGGCCTCCACGGATATAAATTACGAAATCTATCAAAAAATGTATTGGGCTACATAGATCGTATAACCAGGATTGGACTTGGGCCAAACGGGCCACACGAGCGTGTGGGCCCAATTAGGCCGATTATTGGGCTTGAGCCCAATTGCGCGGCTTCGACCAAATGGATCATTTGTGTCGCTCGAAGCGACTATAGACCTTCAAAAAGGTCGTTAACTGTACCGAAATATCCTTGATGGGTAAAATTACTGAAATACCCTCAATGGGTAAAATTATCTAAATACCCTCGATGGGTAAAATTATCGAAATACCCTCGATGGGTAAAATTACCGAAATACCTTCGATGGGTAAAATTACCAAAATACCCCTGATGGGTAAAATTATCGAAATACCCCCAATAGGCAAAATTAACTATTATGGCCTTATGTTATGTGTGTCCGTTTTGCTTTATGATATATATATGACTGTTACTGAGTATGACATACTGCATACACGACATACTGCATGGGGATGGGATCTTGTATTGGAGTAAGTGATTGATATGTGAGGGTCGCATAGGTCGCATGAGACGACTGTGGACCCATAGATGGTTTTAAGCCGATTATGTGACTGGTAGCTCTGCTACAATATTGGTTAGTGCCGCAATCGGTGCTACTTAAGGAGTGTAGGGATGGGTGGGTCGATTTAATCCCCACAGAAGTGTAGGGTTAGACAGGAGATGGAGTGTAGGGTTCGTATGGGTATTTATGCATTGCATACACTGATTCTGATATTGAGATGGCCTTAGGCCCAGATATATGTGTTATGTGCAATTTGATATGGGCTCGGGTCGAACCGAGGCTGATAGGGGCTAAAGCCCAATTACCACCGTTACTGTATTGGGCTAAGGGCACACTATTCTGTTACTATTAAAGGCCTCAAGCCTAGACTGATTTTGTTTCTTTAATAAGGGGATTACAGATTGAGTTTTCGTAAACTCACCTAGTTTTTAACCTTTCAGGTAAGCCCCAGCTTTGACGGTTCGGAGCTGCGAAGGACTCGGAGAGGGCAACAAAACTGAACATGTTTTATTCTATTTTGATCATTTACTTAAGCAATTTGATTTAAATTTGGGTTGTAATAAGGCCTTTATAATTTCTGGATTTTAAATTTGGGATTTGATGTGATTGTGATTTATATCTTCTAGAAGTAGAACACAATTTTCCAAAACAATAATTGTTTTCTAACATTATGTTTTTCGCAACTCAATTTTTAAATATCACGTTTTCGTAAATCATTTGTTTAAAATTAAGCTTCTGTAATAATACGGTTTTGAAGGTAACAACTTTTCTTTAATAAACCTCGATTGAAAATAAACAAATGCAAACTGAGGTTTTGTATAAGTTTTAAATGGCAAAAAGCATGGTTTTCAAAAAACACTTCAATGTGACATGCCAGATTCGGGCCTAACTTCTAAGCCTGGTTTGGGGTGTTACAACAATCTTTTGAATCTCATGAAATCATAAGACTCTCTTAGTTAGAAAGACAATCAAACATATTTAAAGAAGTTTCACATGAAAAAAGAAAAGAATGAAATTTAAAGAGCAAAAGAGAGAAGAGAGATAAACAAACACAAAGGCTCACCTCAGCTTCACACCTTAGTAATTGCACAGCCGTTACCCAGTTGAGCAGTCCATGTGCCAAACTAATGTCCTCCATAGAATTGAGCATAAATATCAATGAAGACCAAATGGAGAGTGACTAAGGAAGTAGTAGAAAGTAATTTGTAAAAAGAACAAAAGACAAATACTTATGCTCCTGCTAAGGGAGAAGCCCCAGAATATCTAAGAGGAAAATATGTTCCTTTAAATCTGCAACACTGATAAAGAGTTGTACGGTTAATCCTTTGGACAACGTGATGCAATGTGGGAATACATAACAAGGTAGTAAATAATAATCAAAATCAAGGTATGAAAGATAAATTTCTCAAGATTATGTGCAATGAATTAATCTTACAGAAAGTTTTCTTGATAGGATAATATATTAGGTATTACAATGCAAAGTTGATGAGTGAATGATCATAGTTTATATTCTTTCTGTGCATACATGACAAGATCCCCTAAACTTATTGAAAATAATTCTATTCATAAGGCATTTCCAATTTAGTCATTCTATAAGATTATCTATCCTATATATGCCAATTAATCCATCTCACGTTCAAATTATTCTATTAGAAAACTACAGACGATGAAACATATAACACAAAATAAGAAGCCATTTCAAACACAAAACAAGTATTAAAAACAAAACAAGAACTTCAATGTTTGTACAGAAAAAAATCAAAATACCAAACACATAGAAATAGCATGACATCTCCTTAAATCATTGTCATATGATCACTGTTAGCTTTGCAAATTTATCTTCGATCTCTGTAACACCCATAACCTAATCCGGTCGTTGGACCCGAATTACAAAATGCTACAGTCACAACCGAAAGGAGCACATCAAATCACATTGATTATCTCAAATAAACATAGAATACTTCACATATGCATAGTTATTTCTCAAATTTAACAAAAATCATCCAAACATAGTCAATTCAATTTGTGATTAAGAAATACATCAATTCTCAAATCATATATAGGCTTATGAATGCTCCAAAACCATACAAAATTTAACTAGTATTAATTTGCATCATTCCTAAAATTTCAATTCAATTATAAAAGACCAATAATTAATAGCTCAATTTAATCATCATAAATCATTAGTAAAACATTATTCATAGCATATATGTGAAAACATAACTTAAATTGGGCCTATGAAATCATAAAATCAGTTTGGAAGCAAAAATGGTCTAATCTAAAATAAAATAAAAAACGTGAAAAATTTTGAATATTTTGAAAACAAGGTCACACAGCCGTGTGGCCATACTGTGTGACATAGCACAGGCTATGTGAGTATTCGAAATATGGTTGCATAGTCGTGTTGTTAGGCCGTGTACCAGATTATGTGAAAGCTGCACCTAAAATAATAATAACACACGATCGTAATGGAGGCCATGTGTGGTAAACGATCGTAGGGGAGGTTGTGTGTGGCACACAGCTGAGTGATAGCCCTTGTACCAAGTCGTGTGCTTCACAATTTACCGTTAAATCAAACCATTTCGAATGCAATTGCCTACACATCAAGCCAACCCTTTCCTGCATGCATTCATATGACCAAAACATAATCAAACACACTCCAAAACATAACAATTGAACCTTCCGATAAGATCAAACCAATATGGCAACAAAAGGCATCATAATCACAAATCAACCTTGCATTAGCTTAAAAAAATTTCTTGACAAAGAAGATCATTAGTAGAACCAAAAATAATATCAACATAAAATTGAACTACTAATAAATCTTTGTCTATTCATTTATTAAAAAATGTTGTGTCAACCTTACATTTACAAAAACCTTTTTCAATAAGAAAAAATGATAATCTTTCATACCAAGCTCTAGGAGCTTGATTCAAACCATATAAAGCTTTTGAAAGTTTGAAAACATGGTTTAGAAATTTTCGATCTTCAAAATTGGGTGGTTGTTCAACATAGACTTCTTCATTTATAAAACCATTTGGAAAAACACTTTCCACATCCATTTGATATAATTTGAAATCATAAAAGCATGAAAAAGCTAAAAACATTCTAATGGTTTCCATTCTAGCTACGGGAGCATAAGTTTCATCATAATCTATTCCTTTCTCATGAATGTAACCTTGACCAACAAGTCGAGCCTTATCCCACACTATGTTACCACTCTCATCTAACATTGTTTCTAAAAACCCATTTAGTACCTATAGTAGATTTATCACTAAGTCTATCAACTACGGTCCATACTTTTACTTCTCTTAAATTGATTTAACTTTTCTTACATTACCAATATCAAAAATTCATCATTTAATACTTCTTTGATATTTTTATGCTCAATGCATGAGATAAATGAAACATACTTATAAGTATTTCTAAGATAAGATCTAGTAATTCCCATTGGGATGGATCTCCCAAAATCATATGATCTTTCATATAGTTGAACTCCCTTGGTTGAGTGACTTTTGTTTCCTCAATTGATAGTTCTTCTAGAGCATCTTGTGTTTTTTCTTGAATTTTTTCATTTAGTTAGCCTCAAAGAATAATCAATCAATTTACCTTAATTTACCTTTTTTCCCCCTTTTTGTTATATCAAACATCAAATCAAGCTCAAGGAGAAAAGAAGTTAGTTTATCACTGTAGATAAATAGATAAAATTGAATGAGCAATGAACCAAAAAAAATAGTGTATCTAAAAATACATAAAAAAAACAAGAAAGTGCAATAAAAACAAAAATATAGGTATAAAAATAAACATAGAAATGAAGGTGCAAATGTTATGAAAATGAAATGTATGAACTAGAGCTATTCTAATCATCATGATGAGGGAAGAGAGGAGGCGTCGAAGGAAAACTTACAAGGAGAGACGCTATTTGAGACCCTAAAGTAGATAGTTGAGCATTAACATCTCCCCTATTAGTTCTAACTTCTTCTCGAAGTCTCTGGACATCATTGCTCAAGGAATGTATGGCATCAAGCTTGGCACTATTGACTTTCGATGAAGGTTGAACAACATGCAATGAGGAAGTCAGTTGAGGAGCATGCTTAGTTGTCGAAAAATCTTCAAATGTGGCATCAATGTCATCATCTTCATGTTCCACCGAATGGTCACTTTTAAGCCACATACCAATTTTGGCATTGAAAAGATATCCTGCATAATGAAGGGCTGCATAACTAATTGGTTGGTTTGAAGTAACGAGGGTGTATCCATGGTGTGAATAACTAATTTCCTAAAAAGGTATGAAAAATACGTGCCATAAGGAAGAGTGACATTTGTATTCATCCCCTCCTGATAGCTTTAGTACTTTCATTAAACATTATTAGGGCGAGGTCGGGATGCCTATCAAATTTAAAGTAATCAAGCCACCAATAATCAATGTTTCAAAGGTTGGCATGTTTTTTGATAGGTCTAAGGTTCCAAGTAATAAAAATAACATTTATAGACTCTTCTACTACTAAAGTTCTTTTGTTAAAAACTCGATAAGCTTTAGAATTTAAAGAATAACCAAGAAAAGTTTATTAATCACTTTTTGCATCAAATTTACCAAAATTATCTTTGTCATTGTTTAAAACAAAAAATTTGCATCCAAAGGGATAAAATAACTAATGTTAGGCTTTTTATTTTTGAAAAGTTTATTTTCTTTAAAATAGGCCTAATCATTACCCTATTAACAATATATCAAGCGGTGTTTGTGGCTTCCACCCAAAAATATTTTTGTAAATTATTTTTACAAAGCATGGTTCTAACCATTTCTTCTAAATTTCTATTTTTCCTCTTAACAACTCCATTTTTTTGATGGGTTTTAGATGAAGAAAACTTATGGCTAATTCCATTTGAGTTGCGAAAATTTTCAAAAAATCAAGATTTTGAAATTCGGTTCCATGGTCACTTCTAACACTAGTGATAGAGTAACCTTTTTCATTTTGATTCATTTTTGAAAATGTGATAAATTTTTCAACAGCTTCATCTTTAGTACTTAAGAAAAGAACCCAAGTAAATCTAGAATAGTTATCAACAAGCACAAAAGCATAATGTTTGCTACCCAAGCTAGTTGTCATAGTAAGACCAAATAAGTTTATGTGAATTAGTTGAAGAGCTCTACTAGTTGATACATCATTAATATGTTTAAAAGAAACTCTTTTATGCTTACCCTTAACACATGCATCACAAAATTTATCTACTTCAAATTCAATTTTAGGCAAACCTCTTACTAAGTCATTCTTAGCTAATGCAATATGCTCATGCTAGCATGTCCTAGTTTTCTATGCCACAATAAATAACTATTTTCATTTTTATCAACAAGGAATATGTTAGAATTATGCAAATCATCTAAATGCACCATATATATATTTTCTATCCTATGTCCTACAAGCACAATCTTATTAGAAGCAATGTTAATAACTTTACAACCTTTAGACTCAAATATAACATTAAAACCTTTATCATATAATTCACTAATACTTAGAAGATTATGCTTAAGACAGTTGACAGATAAGACATTCTCAATAATAATTGAAGAGTTTTTACCAGTAGAGCCTATTCCTTCAATTTGTTTTGTAGAGTTGTCACCAAATGTAACTTCTCTTCCACTTTTTGGCTTGAAATTGATAAATTGACTCTTGTCACCAGTCATGTGTCTTGAGCATCCACTATCGAGGTACCATAAGGTTTTCGTTAAATAATCCACATCAAAGCAATGCTTATGTTCCTACAAAAATAGAATTAAAGTTTGATTTTTGGTACCCAAATTCTTTTGGGCCCATAAGCATTAGTTCCTATAATTTTAGTCACTTTAGGTATCCATTTTGAAATAAATTTATTATCTTGAGAAGTTATGAGTCCTTTAAAGACCCATATAGTTTTAACGATTTTTCTCTTGTAAAATTTTTGGGGACCTATATGTTTATAGAAATTAAATTTTTTGTTAACAAAATTTTGTTTGAATTTTCTCATTTTTCTAAAACTTTGTTAGAGTGACATTTTTCACTCTTAAGCAACTCAAGTTACTTTTGATGATCATCATGAACTTTAGAAAGCAAATTATGCAAGTCTAAATTCTTTTTCTCAAAATAATTTATACTAGCTTGCATATCATTTATTTTACCTTCAAGTTCATGCTTAACTTTAGAGAGTGAATTGTTTTCATCTTTAAGTTTTGAAATAGTTTCTTTATATTTTGAAAACATTAATTCAAACTCCAAATCCAACTTATCATAGGCATCGTGTAACTCATCAAAAAAATAAGAGTTTGAATTAGATGAGTTACAAGTTACTTTAATTTCGTCGATGGCCAAAAGGGAAAGATTGACTACTTCTTAATCATCATTGTCCGATGAATCTTCATCGCTCCAAAAAGAAACATGAGCCCTAAGTTTTTTTTTTTGCTTAAACTTCTTTTCTTCCATTGAGGATAATTAAACTTAATGTGTCCTAGTTTCTTGCATTCATAGCATATGACAGGGTCATTCTCTTTAGTGGATTGAATCTTGAGTCCTTCCTTCTTTTGGAATTGGCTTTCATTGTTGGACCTCATAAACCTCTTCAATCTTTTTGCAAACATTGTCATCTCTTCGTCCTCATCCACATCATCATTTGAATTTCCTTTTTCTATTGTGGACTTGAGGGCAACACCAACCTTATTCTTTTCAACTTTTTCTTCTTTTTAGTTCACTCCCTTGAGTCTCATTTCATGAGTGAGCAAGGAGCCAATAAGCTTATCTAATGAAATAGTCTCTAAATTCTTAGCTTTCTCTATGGCTATAACTTTGGCATCCTAAGATAAAGGTTAGCTTCTAAGCATTTTCTGGACTACTTCTTCATTAGGATGGCTCTTCCCATAGGATTTGAGTTTGTTCATGATGATGATGAATCTATTGGGCATAGCTTTGATGTCCTCCTCGAGCTTCATCTTGAAGGTCTCACAATTGAGAGTGAGAATGCCCACTTTTGATTTCTTGACTTAAACGGTACCCTCATGAGTGACCTCCAATTTATCCCAAATTTCCTTAGGATTGGAACATGAGGATACCCTATTATATTCATCTGAACCAAGTGCACAAAAAAAAAGTGTGCATGGCCTTGGCATTAAGTTGCATATTCTTTTTATATTCCCTATTCCATTCCTTCTTGCTCTTTGGAACTACTTCTTGCTTTAGAGGTATGGTCGGACCATCCTGGTGACGTCCCACATGGCATAATCATTGACTTGTATAAACAAGGTCACTCTAGTATTCCAATAAGAATAATTTGCACCATTGAAATAAGGAGGCTTATAGATGAATTGAGACTCACCAACCATAATGGAACCAAAAGAAGATGTCATCTTTTGTGGTTTGAATAAGATGAAGTTGAGCTAGCATAAGGATCTTCTCTTGGTTGTTAGACCGTCATCTAGAGACTAGATCCGATACCAATTGTTAGCTCAATAGAACAAATTGAAAACGCCAAGAGGGGGTGAATTAGACTATAAAAAATTGTGGAAGTAAAGAGAGGATATTAGAACTACTGACACAAATATTTAGAGTGGTTTGGCCCAAATTGCCTACTCCACCACCTTAGCTTTCCACCACTAAGGATTTTCTCAAATTCACTAATTTGTTCAATCTTTGAGGACAGTGTTTAACCTTACATCTCCTTAAGATTTCTACCCTAAATCTTAAGTTACAAACCCTCTCAAAGAGATACCAATAAACAAACAAAGAAACAACCCTTACATGATTAAATTGTTTGCAAATGAAGCTCAAATACAATAAAATACACTTGAGCAAAAGAATAGAAATAAAGCTCATAAGTGTATGTAAGAAGAATATGAAAGTATTAAGCTCAAGGTTGTTTGATTGATGAGTTTTGCTTGAAGGTGCTTTCTTGTTATTGTACGAACTTTAGAAGTTGGTATTTATAACCCCTAATTGATTTCCAATTGTTGAGGTTGTTGGTGTCATGAATAGAGCCGTTAGGGATGTAAAAACCAGAGCATTTATTTTACCTGCAACACCAAGTATCGACCATATAGAAGGGTATCGATATTTTTGCAATAAATGCTAAATTCAGTGACCGTTAGGATTTATTAATCGATACCAAAAGTATTTTATCAATACTTTTGGAAAAAGGTATTGATACTGGATCGATACTTTGTAGGGTTTGTAAGAAACAAAATGCTATTTTGGTATCGTTTTGAAGGAAGGAATCAATTATTTTTAGAAAATATCGATACCTCAAAAATGATATCAATAATTTTTAGGATTTATGAAAATAAAATACAAGTTTGGTCTCAATTTTTCTAAGGGTATCAATAGTTCAAAAATTATCGATACTTGGCCAAATGGTATCGATACTTTTTGGCCTAGAGCAATTCTGACTTGTTGGAAAATCATTTTGATGTGTTAATTGAAAGTCAAATCTAACTTGATTGGCCAAATTGTATCGATACCTGACTTGATTTTAAAATTGTTTCAAAATTTTCTAAAAGGTTAATATAAGTATTCAAAATTTTATCTCTTTGACTTCAAATTTAAAAATCATTTTGTCAATTTTAACTTATAGTAAAAAACACTTCAATTTGTTATATCAAAATCTTTTATCTAATAAACCTTGGATTAACACTATACACACAAGAAATCTCACAAATTAGTGAGTTCTCATATATACATGAAACTTGAGCATACTATAGCAAAAATCATTCAAATAGCATATTTACTAATCAATTCATCCAGCTAATATTCAAATGGTAAGTCACATTCCAATTTATTATACCATGTTCAATTTCTCCTTTCAGTAATTGACTCCATGTAGCTAATGTATATATTCTTTTCATTTTTACACATATAAGAACTTCAAACATATCATATCATATAATGTTCATAAATAACAATTGCAATTCAATTACCCCTCTCAAACTATAACGTGTGACACATTCCATTCAAAGCTTGATACCATATAACCATTTCATAATTACTCTTTGCATAAGTCAAGTGACACATGTTGCCATTACAAGTATTGCTCTTATCACAACATGATTCAACAATTTCCAAGTTAGTAAACCATTAAACATTCAGATATTTAGAGTTCATAATCTACTTACTCCAATAAAATAGTTTCATATAAAATAACCCTTATTTTTTTTCGATGGATCTTTGTAAAAATATTCAATATATATGTCAAGAAATAGATGGATCTTTGTAAGAGCTAATCAAATACAAAATGAATGTGTCAGGTTACCCGTCTGGGCTAAACCATTGACAATGTCGATAAACTAGCTTGGCCAGGGCTAGTATACATGTAACACGACAACGGATTACCAGTCCAGGCTAAATCCAAGCCACATGTAATATCCGAGTCCCCAACACATGCAGGTACATCGGTTTAGATCAGAATTTCAGACAGAAATCTCATGTATAAAACTTTTACTTGATCCACCAAAATTATTTCAGAACATTCAGTACAATTAACATAGATCTATTTGTTTCAGGAGTTTTGAATATACATATATAAAAAGAAATAACAGTATTTAATAATGAATTATAACTGAAATAACTGTAGAAACTTACCTAGACAAAAACGATTGTGAAAACAAGGCTGACAACTAATTCGTTAATTTAGCTTTTCCACGATTTGAGTCCGATTGTTTCGTTCCTTAATCTAAATAATATTTTTTTGTTCAATTAATCCATGCAAACATCTCAAATAATTGAACTTAAGCTTATAAGCCTTTTTAATATTAATTTACAAAATTACCCCTAAACTTTACACTTTTTGCAATTTAGGCCCTAATCCCAAAACTTATAATTTAATTACATTTAAGCAACACCCATGCTAGTCTATTTCTATAGAGTCCCTAATCAACCCACAGTTATCAAAGTTTCACAATAATTCCATCTAATTTCACTATTTTAACAATTAAATTCTTAAACATTAAAATTTCTATAAACCTTTACAAATTACTCCTATTTAACAACCAAACTTAATAATCTATCATTAAATTTCAAAAACACTTCAGTTTCATCAATGGCATAATTTAAAATAGTTTTACAAATTAACTATCGGGTAAGCTAGATTAAGCTACAACAATGTCAAAAACATAAAAATCATTAAAAAATATGAAAAATATGTACCATGCAAGGTAGTTTAACTTGGCCGAAAGCTTTAAGTCTATTTTCATGGAGGAATCGGTTTTTGGCCAAATGAATTAAGGAAGATGATAATCATTATAATCTTTTGTTTAGATAAATTCATAATTAAATTACCTTTTTACCCTTTTAGCTTAACAAAAATTCCTTAATATACCAATCCAAACCGTCCACTATCTTTATATATGGTTTAATTACCTATTAAGGCCCACAATTTATAATTTCATAACCATTTAATATAAATAAACTAACAGCGATTAACTTTTACAGTTTTTACGATTAAGTCCTTTTTCTTTAATTAACGATCCAAGTGTCAAAATTTCTGGACTGAAATTCAATACACCTATATAATCACTTCGTAAATATTAAGAAAAATATTTACTAAGTCGGTTCATAGAAAGCTGGTCCCAATACATCATTTTCTAAAACCACTTGACTCTAGGGACAACCATTTCTACATAGCACTTCTTTCAAATTGCAAAAATTTTTAAAACTTAAGGCTACGATTCAATTAAAATGATTGAAACCAAAAAAATTGCGAAGCAATTTGACAAACTTTGTTCTATGTGTTCCCAATTTCCAGAAATCATGAATTTTAAAGTGGAGCCTCCTTAAATAATGTAGATCTCATCTGGAGAGTTTTGGCACAAAATTCAACCCACCAAATTTTTTATTATTTTTTTGTATTTCCTTTTTTCTGTAATTTTTTGATCATTTTTTTGGAAAATATCTTTTTATATTCTAAAATAGTGCCAAGAAATAGTATGTAAAATTTTAGATCATTTGAAAAATGTTTACCCACTGAAATTTTTTTTTCGAAATCTGTTTAGGTAAAAAAATTATTTTGAGGCATGATACAGATGAGTGTGGATGGACGCTGAAGCAGATCGTAAAGTTTGTTCAAGTCGCGGATTTGACTTAGGGCTTTAAACATTCAAAAAGAAATTTGAGTTTTCACAGAACCTGAAACACAATCAAAGCCAAGACAAACAAAACAAATAAAAATAAATAAATAGAATAATAAATCAAAGATTGAAACAATAAAGAAGAAAACAAAGAAGATAGATGAAAAAGATAGAACGTGATATGTAAAAGTCCTAAGAAGCCTTGGAAAAATGAAGAATCCACAACCCCCTTCAAGTGGCTTGAATTTCCCCTCCAAGATAGAAACCTTGGCAAGAAAAAGTTTGAAGATGATCCACACAATCTAAAAGATTGTTCAAACTCTTCTAAAAGAAACTCAAAAACAATTCTAGAAAAGGAAAACTCGAAGAGAGTTTGAATAATAATAAATTGAATGATTTGTGTACAATGTAAAGGCTTATATATAAGCTAGCTAAATAAATATAAATAAAATTCTTCAGTATACTAGAACTCTAATTAATCTAAACAAGAAGTAGTTTTAAACTAAACTTTCTTGTTGACATAAAACTCCTAAATAACTTAAACTACTTAATAATTATTAAAATTTTGAAATAATAAAATAATAAAATAAAAAAAGCTGATAAATACAATATTGGGCTCATATATAATGAAAATTACCATATATGATTTAATCTTGAATTAAAAGCCTGAAACTCGTAATTTCCATCCTAATCTCATCCAGAAATTTTGCTCACGTAGTCTTCACTAAAACAGTCAGAACACGAGGTCCCAGACTCAAAATCAAGCAATTCAAAGTGTTTTTCGAAGCTAAGAGATAGAGTTTCGAACCCCATGAAGACATCTCAATCCAGAAATGCCAGGACCCATCCAAAAAGTCGTCACAAGTTTGATTATTTCCCAAGCTTTGAAATCGGTAGCTTTGGTGAATGGAATTTAATAAATTTCACCCCATCCGTGCATGTATCATTCCCCCTTTCGTCAAAAGGGTTCATCCTTGAATCTTGTATTTGTTTGAATCTTGGTTTGATCTTAGCCTTTAACATTGTCATTGGGCCTTGAGGTAATGTGAGCCCATCACGCCCATAGGTCTGAAATTGGTCCTTTAGACTCGCATCAGTCCCCCCATCATTAAGAAGATTCATCCCCGAAACTTTAGCTGCACACAAAGAAAAGGGATTAGAACAAATAACAATAAAATGAAAAAAATATTTACCTAAACTTTCTTGTGCAGCAAAACTATCTCCAGGATCAAAGATATGATTTTGATCTCCTAAATGAGTATGGATTAAGTATCTCTCGTTAAAAAATAAACCATCAACACTAAACAAAGAAGTATTAGGCACATGAGTGTTCAAGTAAAAAATAACCTGTAACTTTCTTTGAATATACATGGTCATCCTTAAGAATTTCGAACGATGATTCAAGAATTTCACATAATTATAAAAATCAAGAATGTTAAGATTATGTAAAAAGTCATCGTTAAAGGTCAAGATAGAAAATTTTGTTGCAAGATAAAATAATTTGTTGCAAGAGGAAATAAACCTATAAAAACCTATCTATTGCAACAAAATTACTATTTTTAACCTTTACAAATCTAGATAAACCCATAAAATCAATTGAACTTTTAGACAAAGGTTTAATAAAATTTTACCAATGAGAAAGCATGTTGTAAGGAAAAAAAAAGTAGCATGCTTATGAAAAACATTTATTGTATGCATTCTTAAATCAATTTCTAATGTTTCCTTACATTTCTTACCTTGTAGAACTTGTGGAGAATTATTAATGTTCAACTTACCTCTTTCCCACAAGTGAAAGTGTTGATTGATGGTAAAGTAATATAATTGGAAGTCTGTCAATGGATCCTTAAAATCTTGTAACAAGGAAACACCATTAAAAAAATTTGAGTTATGGTTAGTTAAAATATAATCATTCCTCACTTTTGCATGAATATTTTCTTGTTTTTCATTTTCTTTTCCTACTTGAAAACTCTCCAATTTCACCTCAAATGTATTTTCACTCACCAAAAGTTGACCATCAAGTAGACTTTTATCACTCAATGTCACTTTTCTCACTATCTTTTCAATTTTTTCTTCCTTACTTCCAATATCCCCCTCACAATTACTATGAATATTAAATTCAGTAAAATATATCTCAGTAAGAGAACATGACGTTTCAATCTCATCTAACTCCATAGATTCGAGTTTTATCAACACAAATCTTGTGTTGGCACAATCACGACTATAATGCCCACGCCCTTTGCACGTAAAACATTTAATGTCATGAGCTCTTTGTGGTTTTGGTGAAAAATTAGTAGAAGGGGACTGCTTAGAAGTTGTAGAAGAGGGTTTTGTAGGAGCCCCACTTTTCCACTCAAAAGGTTTAGTCTCATCATGTTTTGGCAGCAATTTATTAGTAGCATAATGAGGTTTTAAATTCTTGAAAGTAGAATTAGAACTCGTACCTCTATAATATTGTGATGCACCAAATGGATGAGATTGATGTTGTTGAAATTGCTGCTCAATCTCAATTGCTGCTCAATCTTAACTGCCTTGTGTAATACCTCCTTAAGATGAATTTAGGTTTGAAGATTAAAAGCATTAGCTTTTGAAACATTCAAGCCATCTACAAATCACACCATGGTAGTCTCTTCATCTTCTTACGTGTTTTCTCTTTGCATAAGTATCTCCATCTGCTTAAGGTACTCATCAACAGATTGATTACTCTGAACAAGGTGTCGAAGTTTCATTTTGACCTCTCTGTAGTAATGAGAAGAAACATAACACTTTTGCATCACTTGCTTCAACTAGTCTCATGTTTCAATTACCTTTTCATAGTTTCTTTGATGATCAATTCCAAGTTAAATCCACCAATTCAACCCATAATCTGAAAATCCAAGGGTCGCCAATGGGGCTTTTTCCTCTTCTCGACATTTATAGTAATGAAAGATAAGTTCAATTTTTTATTCCCACTCACAATATGCCTTGGGATCATACTTCCCTCAAAATGCTGGAATCATGAAATTTGGTTTAGCTAAAAAATGTTACCCACGGTCATTATTAACCAAAGTATCATCATTTGCAAAAGAGGCACGCCGAGCATTATTTGCATGAGGACAAGTTTGATCAACCTTATCTCCCCAAGTATGATTCTGACGCTGAATTTTGGTACTTAGTGATTCCAAATTTTTGCTGATCGTGTCTAGAATAGTGTCACTTGCTGATCTTGAGCATTTTGAACCTTTTTATCCCTTTTCAACTTCTTAATCATAGTATTGTGAATCATTACGAAAGCACGAACAGAACACAAAACTCAAGAAAAGAAAAATTAAGCAAACTTCACTGTTATGCACTCAGAAATAAAAATTAAATTCTCAATGAGGTAAGAATTAATCTGGTGAGTCTTTTTAAAGTGTTTATATCAACTAATTAGAATGTATTAGAATCAAACTAACAAAGTAAACCTATTGGTACTAGGAATCTAAAATTGGCTAGACACCAAAGACTTGTATTGCGCGGAGGGAGGAATGTGCAATGTGCTTTAACCTACTAATACAAGAAACAATAAAGTTTTAGAATACACAAAGAAATAATAAAAATGAAAAAAAAAGGAAAATCTAAGGCTAAGAGTCAATGAAAATTGTTGAAACCCGAAAACCCAAAAAATTGTGAAGCATTTTGACAAATTTTGTTCGGGGTGTTCCTGATTTCCAAAAATCATGAAATCTAAATTGGAGCCTTTTCAAATAATGTAGATCTAATCTGAAAAGCTTTGGCACCAAATTCACCCCACAAAATATTTTTAATATTTATTATTTTTTTCATATTTTCTTTTTTCTATACTTTTTCGATCACTTTTTTTGTCAAAAATATTTTTTTATATTCTAAAATAGTGCCAAGAAATAGTATGTAAAATTTTAGATAATTTGAAAAATGTTTACCTACTAAAAAATATTTTTTTTTCAAAAACTGTCTAGGTAAAAAAAACTATTTTGATGCTATTTGCTAGAAATTAATTTTATAAGAACTCAAAGAACACCTAAAACACCCAAATCTAATACTAAATGCTACGAATGAGTGCAGATTGACGCGGAAGCAGATCGTACAGTTTGTTCAAGTCACGGTTTTGACATAAGTCTTTAGACATTCGGAAAGAAATTTGGATTTTGACACAACCTGAAACACAATCAAAGCCATGTCAAACAAGACAAATAAAAATAAATAAATAACTAAGACATATAAATAAAATAATAAATCAAAGATTGCAACAATAAAGAAGAAAATAAAGGAGATAGATGAAAAAGATAGAACGTGATATGTAGAAGTCCTAAGAAGCCTTGGAAACGCGAAGAATCCACAACCCCCCTCAAGTGGTTTTAATTTCCCCTCCAAGATAGAAACTTTGGCAAGAAAATTTTTGAAGATGACCCCATAATCTAAAAGATTGTTAAAACTCTTCTAAAAGAATCTCAAGAACTGGAACGAAACATGAAAAATCCACAACCCCCTTCAAGTGGTTCTAATTTCCCCTCCAAGATAGAAACCTTTGCAAGAAAATGTTTGAAGATGACCCCATAATATAAAAGATTGTTAAAACTCTTCTAAAAGAAACTCAAGAACAATTCTGGAAAAGAAAGGCACAAAGAGAATTTGAATAATAATAAATTGATTGATTTGTTTACAATGTAAAGGCTTCTATATAAGCTGTCCAAATAAAAATAAATAGAACTCTTAAGTATACTAGAACTCTAATTAATCTAAACAAGAAGTAGTTTTAAACTAAACTTTCTTGTTAACATAAAACTCTTAAATAACTTAAACTACTTAATAAATATTAAAAATTTGGAATAATAAAATAATAAAGTAATAAGAGATGATAAATACAATATTGGGCTCATATATAATAAAAATTAGGCCAAAAACCTGAACCCAATATGATTTAAACTTGAATTAAATGCTCGAAACTCGTAATTTTTGTCATAGTCTCGTCTAGAAATTCTGCTTGCGCAGTGTTTACTAAAATAGTCATAGCTTGAGCTCTAGAATTCAAAATCGAATGATTCAAAGTGCATTTTGAAGCTAAGAGATATATCTTTAAAATCCATGCAGACATATCAATCTAGAAACGTTAGGATCCTATCCAAAAAGTCATCGAATATATTTTGATTTCCTAAGCTTGGAAATTGGCAAGTTCGGTGAACAGAATTTAATAAATTTCACCCCATCCGTGCATGTATCATTCTCCCTTTCCTCAAAAAGATTTATCCTCAAACCTTTTATTTGATTGAATCATCATTTGATTTGCTTAACCTTTGACATTTTTGTTGGGCCTTGAGATAATGTGAGCCCATCACATCCATGGGTCTGAAACTTGAGACTTGCATAAAAATGATAGGGTTAAGGAATGCAAGAAAGAGCATAAGTTAGTAGTTAGAGAATACAAACCACCAATTTCATATTCGGCAAAATTGAAGAAAAACTCCATGAATGAACAATATGGTAAATTTCTTGAACTTATAAGAAATTTTTATACTAATTTACCCTTTTTTAAAGCCCTTTCTTAAATGATGAAGTATATAAAAATTTTAAAAGAGTTGTTAACAAATAAAAGGAAGTTAGACAAACTATCCACTGTAGAGCTCAATAAGGAGTTCTCGACCATTCTCCAAAACAAACTACCTACCAAGCTTAAAGATCCGGGGAGTTTTACTATCCCTTGTTTTATTGGTAGCTTAAATGTTGAAAAAAATTTGGCTGATTTGTGTCCTAGTATAAATCTAACGTCTTATATAAATCTAATATCTTATAAAATGTTCAATTAGCTAACAGATCAATTAAGTATCCTAGGGGTATTATTAAGGATGAGCTTGTTAAAGCAGATAAATTCATATTCCCTATTGATTTCGTTATATTGGACATGGACGAGGATATTGAGGTACCCATGATCTTAAGTCGACCCATTTTGGCCATTGCTAGATCTGTTATTGATGTGAGTAATGGTGAACTTGTGCTAAGAGTAGGTGATGAAGAGGTTACTCTTCAAGAACATAATGTTGTGAGAGTTTCTAGTGAGCGAGATGATACTTATCATTTTGTTTATGTTAGTAATCATACAACTCAATAGTATTTGTAGGAAATCAATCATTAAGACGTGTTAGAACCATATCATTTTCAAGGTAATAAAATCAAGGGACAAGTGAAGAGAGAATAGTGCAGTTCGATGAATCACATGACTGGTGATCAAAGGCTAATGAGAACTAGAGAACACAAAAAAAAAGTAATAAAGAAACATCATGGTGTGCATGTAAAGATGACGAGCCAATTCAACGTTGGAGACAAAGTATTGCTGGACAATCTAGATCCACGAATGTTCCCTGAAGAGCTAAAATCAAGATGGTCAAATTCATTTGTGGTACGAAAAGTATTCCCATATGAAACCACTGAGGTAACACACCTTGATTATGACACATTCAAGGTAAACTATCATCATCTCAAACTTTATTTTACTGGTGATACTGATAACGAGAGAGAGGAGCCCGACTCAAAAGTCCAACTTAATCGTACACTTGAAAAGGGAAGTTGAGCTTAGACTTTTAACAAGTGCTTCACGGGAGGCAACTCGAGTGTTATTATTATTTTATTTTCATTTAAATTTTTTGCATGCTTGGTTTCTTATTTACCTAACTTTTGTTTTTATTAATTAAAAAACCAAAAAAATAAAGTGCCACACAGTCTGGGGTAGACACACCGTATGACCCACACACCCTTGACAAGGCCGTAGGAGAAGTGAACAATTAACCCCACACGACTTGAATGAATCCACAAGGTTGTGTGGTACACATGGACGTGTCATAGACAGAGTGGATTCACACGGCCTGGGGACATGGTTGTGTGGTGTACATAGCCTGGTGACATGGTTGTGTGCTGCACATAGCCTAGACACACGGGTGTGTCCTAGGCCATGTGAACACTGGAGTAATTTTTAAAATTTTTAATAGCCCATAGAACTTCGGAGAGATACACAGCCTGGACACACGACCATATAACCTTTTTTTTTAAAGCTACCTTTTTTCCTTCCTACCCTATTTCACCAAATCCAGACCCTAACAGCTACTCTATCTTCATCGTCGTCAGGCACCTAAAAGTCCCCCAAACTATCTTTTACTTTTATTGTTAGTTTTTTTATTTGTCGAACTTATATGTTTTATTTTATTTTATTATGCACTTTATTATTATTATTATTTCGACTATTTTTCTATTTTGTTATCTCTTTATCTTATTTTGTTTTTGTCAATCTTCTTATTAGTTTGCTCGAAACCATGTAATAAATTTAGGATCTCCTACAATTCTAAATTTCAATATTCGAACAAAATCATCCAAATTCACGACTGTTTTAATTCTTTTACTCACTTATGATATTTTGCTTATTATATTTATATTTGTTTGTACATTAAGGGCAATGTATATCTTAAGTGTGTGGATGATTTTATATGTTTATACAATATAGTACCTGAGTTCTTTTTTTTTGTTTAAGTAATTTTCTCAAACCTAACATTGAAGTTAATTTTTTTTAATTTTGTTTGGGATTAATTTGTGAATTTTTATGCATTATGTGATTTATATTTTAAGACACGAGAGAGACAAGCATGTTATGTTTTTTTCAGAAATTATTATTTTAGGTTGTATCCCTAAACTGAAGCATTATCTTGAAATTTTTAAATTTACAAGTTTAACATCAAAACCATAATTTTTTTGTGATCTTTTAAGCTTATAGAGCATAAATTTTATTTCATGCTCAATTTTTTTAAGTATGTCAACTTGATTTATTATACTAGAACTTGCTTTGGTTATCCATGTCGAGACCACATTATTGATTTGATATACTGAGATGATAGAGGCATTTAGGGTTTAACCCGCTTAACCTGTAAACAACTTACTCGTTGAATTAACCCCTAGTTAACCCGATTAATCCAAACACATTTTTTTATCATCTATTTGTGTTAACTCGTAACCCATATTACTGTTGTAAATCATATTTTTTGTTGACTCACTTTTTGTCAAGATTCGATTTGTTAGTTGTCTGACTATATTTCATCATTTGCATTGTTGAATTCTCTCTTTATTCTAAAAGAAGAAGAGATTGAAAAAAATAATAATACACGAAAAAAGTAAATAAAAAGAAAAAAACTAGCTTGAATTATTATTCTCATATTTTGTATAAAAGCTCATATTCACTTTTTATTTCTTATTGGTGTAAATTCTTTTTATTCAAAAACAATTTTTTTTTTGGTTTGGTAACTTATCAAATCTGATCTCAATTGAAACCAACTCTTCTAACCTGTTCCATACCCTTAACCTAAGCCCCGTTACAACCTTCTAAAGACCTTGATTTGTAACAGTCCGTTTTTAGTGAAATCAGAACAGTGGTTTTGGGAACACAAATTTGATGTGAGAATATTTATTTCTTTATTATTTTAATGTCTACAGCATGTTAGTAGTCTAGTATAAAAAAATTGTTAATAAATTTTACCATTTTCATGCTTAATTCTATAAAAAGGACTAAACTACAAAAAGTTCAAAACTTGAGTTCTATAAGCTAAAGGAACCTAATAGCTATGATATTAAATGGTTAGAGCATTTATGTTGTAATTAAACCATTTATAATATGAGTGGACTTTTATGGACATCATTTAAATGATTTTAAATGTTATATACCAAGGTTAATTAAGTAAATTGTTAACTAAATAAAGTAAAATAAAGAAAGCACATGGATATCATCATTTTCACTTCATATTCACCAAAATTAACCTAAGAGAAAGCCATTAATTGAGCTTGAAGGTTCCGCTATGCATTAACCTTGCACGTAAGTGTATTTTCATATCGTTTTCAATGATTTCTATGTTTTTAGAGTCGTTGTAGCTTAACCTAGCTAGCCCAAGGACTAATTTGCAAACATTTTAAATGATTAAAGTTTTTCCATGAATGAATTCATGTTATTTTTGAAGGTTGATGGTAGAAAATGAATCTTTTTTGTTAGATAAATAACTTTTGTAAAGTGATTTTGGTTGAAAACGTCAATTAGGGATTTATTTGTAAACTTTGTAAAATGTGTGGTGGAAATTGTGAAATAATGAACTACTATGAGCTTCTATGAGTCTATATGAAATTCGACTAGACTTGGGTAGGGTTGAATTTACATGAATTTCATTTTCACAAGCTTAGGGACTAAATTGTAATGAAATCAAAACATTAGGAGAAAAAGCATAATTTTGCAAAAATATTATTTTTGTATTGAATTGAATAGAATGATTATTGAATGGATTGAATTTTTCATTTAGATCAAGATAGATCTCGAACAGCTTTAGATCGGGCCAAAAATAAAGTTTCAAATTAATCAATTTTGTATTCACGTTTTATCGTCAAAGTAAGTTCGTACGTTTAAATAGCATTTTACATTGTTATTTTAAATGCTATCATGTTACATTATCATATCATGTCTCGATGGAGAAAAATCCAACAACGTATCGATGCCCAATGAATATGAAAAAGGATGGTGTCAACTATGAAAATGGATGGTTTCGACCATCGAATATGAAAAGGGATGGTGACAACCATCGAATATGAAAAGGGATGGTTTCAACCATCATTTAGCACACTTTGTGTAAGCTTCAGTAAGGGTTTGATGAAATTCACTTTAATATTATGGAAATGGTATGAAGTATGTATATTCATATTTATGGAAAGTATGAGTTTATATGAATTATGTTTATGAAATCTATCTTATCATGTGATGATATTGTTAAGTTTTGTGATTAAGCACTAATTTGTATTGTTGGTGATGCTTAGGCTTGTGTCAAACTTGTGTTCGATTGATACATATTTATTTTTAAGCTTATGCATTTAAATGGTAAGCATCGTTTATGAATTACGAACTTGCTAAGCATTATATGCTTACTTCGTGTTCTTTTTCTATGTTTTATAGTTAATCAAAAGCTTGCTTAGGTTGGAAAACCGTCGAAGACCTATCACACTATCCATCGGCTATATCAATAGATTTTCATGTTTTTAAGTCATGGTTATAATGGCATGTATACATGTTTTGTACTTGATGGATTAACCAATATGTTTGGTTTGTAAATAAGCTACTTTGATTGATGTGATTTTAGAATTTTGGTGATTGTTAGTTAATATTGAAATGGTTGGTGATGATACGAATTGAATGGCTCTTTTGGTAAGCTTGAATGTGCTATTGGTATGTGGCTATTATTGTAGGATTTGGTATGAAATTAGGTTGAAAAGGTTGATTTGATAAATGGCTAGGTTATGCTTATGTTTAAGTATATATGATATGATGTGAATTGAGGTGTCTTTTGGCATATTGGTTGTATGATAAGGTACCATATTGATCTAGTTTGATTATGTATATTTTAGGTACATTTCGAGTGCTTGAAATGAGTGCAAATAGATTGTATGTGTGTGCATGATTTGATTGAAGGAAATGGCTTGAAATGACCTATTTCTTGTCCACATGGCCTAAGACACAGGTGTGTTTCTCACCCGTGTGTGACACACGGCCATGAGCCACAATCATATGTCCCCTGTAGGTTTTAAAGGGTTGCAAGTTAGGCAGTTACATGGCCTAGCACACGGCTTGGCACACGAGCGTGTGGCTTGGCCGTGTGATGCAAGTTAGAGAGTTACACGGGAGCAGACACGGGCTAGGACACAGTCGTGTGTCCCTAATTTGAATGTCTACACAACCTAAAACATGGGCGCGTGTCGCAGCCGTATGATTCACACGGTCGTATAACCTCTGTAGTATGAAATATTTTAACTTTTTGCATGAAATTATTAGTGTTTTCGATTTAGTCCCGAATCATTTCTAAGGCCTCAAGGGCTTAAAAAAGGGACATTATGCATGTTTTTGGATGAATTATTCTATAAATTAAGAAATGTCGCGAATCGAATGTTTTGAATTTTAAATTTATGGTAATGCTCTGTAACCCTATTCTGGCGACAGATACGAGTTAGGGGTGTTACATTTACTCAATTCTCAGACTGAACATAGCGTGAATGAATCTAGAAATACATGCCATTATATAACCAGTGATAGTGTGATAACTCCTAACTCATTTGAAATATGTTTTCATATAGTAATGACATCCAACCGAGCTGACTCCGATGAAGTTGAAAGTAATGCGCAAGCCTCCCTTCACAGACCAATGTCGAGTAGCACTAGGCCCTTATTTGAGGGTCCGGGAAGAGAGGCTAAGGAAGCCTTCTTCCAAATGATGAGTGAATGGTTTACCAAGTTTGTACGAATGAACCCGGTGGCTCAACGACCTCCACCCCTACCTCTTCCCTAATCGATCCCCGTAGTTCCTCAGGGTTTGGAACCAATGCGAGTTAATAAACCACTAGTCGAAAAAATTCGTAAGTATGGGGCTAAAGAATTTAGAGCTACAGTTGATGATGATCTGGAGGGAGTCGAATTAGGGTTAGAAAATACTATCAGAGTTTTTGACGAGATATCTTGTACACTGGCAGAGTGTGTAAAATGTGTCATATCTCTACTAAAAGATTCAGCTTAGCGGTGGTGGAACACTTTGGTTTCAGTTTTTCCAAGAGAGCGTATCGATTGGGAATTCTTTCAAACCGAGTTCTGAAAGAAGTATATAAGTCAGAGATTTCTTGATAAGAAACACAAAGAATTTCTTGAGCTTAAACAGGGCCGAATGTCAGTATCAGAGTATGAAAGGGAGCTTGTTAGATTGAGCAAGTATGCCCGAGAATGTATTCCAACCGAAGTTTCTATGTGTAAGTAGTTCGAAGACGGGTTAAATGAGGACATAAAGCTGTTCGTTGGGATACTTGAACTGAAAGAATTTGTTATCCTGGTTGATCGAGAACACAAAGCCTAAGAAATTAGCAAAGACAAGAGAAAAACTGATGTTGAAGCTAGAGATTCAAGAAAAACATCATCGGGAAAGTCATATCAGTCGTCATCAAAGAAATCGATAGAACATTGTAATCGTTCGATTATTTCAGTGGGATATTCTGGTAGAGACCGAGGTAAACAATATATGGGTTTAAAAACTCAAGCTATGTCTGTAGCGAGCGTAGGCAATGTTAAAGACAATAAACCCAATTGTCAACAGTGTGGACATCAACACGTTGGTGAGTGCAAGGTGAAGGACGATGCGTGTTTCAAATGTGGATCATATAAGCATTTTATTCAAGATTGTCTTGAAGTACCAGAAAAAGAAAAGGTTCACACTATTTGACCGAGCAACATTGTTGTGGGAGGTAGACCACCTCGTAATCTTAGAAATGTGACTACTAGCGATGCTGGAACAAAAGACTTTGCTGTGAGATCTGAGGCACGAGCACCAGCCAGAGTATACGTAATTCGTGCACGAGAGAAAGCTTCAGCGCCAGATGTTATTACTGATACTGATGCTATAGCTTTGATTGATCCAGGATCAACCCATTTGTATGTATGCATGAATGTAGTGTCAAGAAAGAATTTATCTATTGAGTCCACTGAATTCGTGGTTAACGTATCGAACCCCCTAGGTCAGTATGTGCTAGTTGATAAATCTTGTAAAAACAGTCCGTTGATGATTCGGGGATGTGATTTTTTGGCTGATTTGATGCTATTTCCATTCGATGAATTTAATGTGATTTTGGGCATGGATTGGCTGACTCTACATGATGCTGTTGTGAACTGTAGGTGAAAGCTTATTGTGTTAAAGTGTCAGAACGGTGAAAACATTCAGATTGAATCAAAAAGTTTGATTGGTATGCCTAATGTTGTTTTGACTATGTCAGCACAGAGATATGTGAGAAAAGGATGTGATGTGTACCTTGCATATGTATTTGATTCTAGAGTTTCTGAGTTGAAGTTAGAATCGATTCCAATGGTTTGTGAGTATTCAGATGTGTTTCTAGAAGATTTACCCGAGTTACCACCGATCAGAGAGGTTGAGTTTCCTATTGATTTAGTACCAGGAACATCTTCGATATCAATAACTCCTTATAGAATGGCTCCAACGAAGTTGAAAGAGTTGAAAGCGGAGTTCCAAGAGTTGACAAGAAAGGGTTTTGCTCAACCCAATTTTTCACCTTAGGGTGCATCTGTTCTGTTCGTCAAGAAAAAGGATGGATCTATGAGATTATGTATAGACTACTGCCAGCTCAATAAAGTTACGATCAAGAATAAATATCCATTATCACGCATTGATGACTTGTTTGATCAGTTGAAAGGTGCAATAGTAATTTCGAAGATTGATCTTTGTTCTAGTTACTAGCAGTTAAAGATTCAGATGTAAATCGCGTTCAGGACCAGGAATGGACATTATGAATTTCTTGTGATGCCATTTGGTTTAACTAATGCACCTGTAGTATTTATGGATTTGATGGACAAAATTTTCAAACAGTGTTTGGACCGATTTGTTGTAGTATTCATCGATGATAATTTAATATATTTACGGGATGAGTTTGAACATGCTTAGCATTTGGGAATTTTTTTGCAAACTCTGCACGAAAAGCAATTATTTTCCAAGTTTAGCAAATGTGAATTTTTTCTTAGGAAAGTCAGATTTCTAGGACATGTTGTATTAGTCGAGAGCATCAGTGTTGATCCAAGTAAGATTTCAGTTGTTGTTGACTGGAAACCTCCAAGAAATGTATTCGAGGTTAGAAGCTTTTTGGGATTAACCGGGTATTATAGAAACTTTGTTAAGGGATTTTCGATGATTGTTACGCCAAGACGAGATTATTGTAAAAAGATGTGAATTTTGAATGGTCTGAGAAATGCCAGCAAAGGTTCAAAATCAGTTGAAAGCATTGTTGACTGAGGCACTGCTGTTAGTTCAACTTGAGTCGGGTAAAGTGTTCGTAATTTTCAGTGATGTATCATTAAATGGTTTAGGCTGTAGCTTATACTTATAGGTAGTTGAAGCTACACAAAAAGAATTATCCGGCGCACGATTTTGAACTTGCAGCTATTATGTTTGCGTTAAAGATTTGGCGACACCATTTTGTATAGTGAAAAATGTCACATCTTTACAGATCATAAAAGTTTGAACTATTTAATGTCGTAGAAAGATTTGAATCTAAGACAGCGTAGATGGCTCGAGGTATTGAAAGATTATGATTTGATCATAGATTATCATTTGGGTAAAGCGAATGTAGCTGCTGACGCTTTGAGTAGAAAGTCTCTATTTTCTTTGCAAATGTTGAATACGCGATTAACATTGTATGATGATGGTTCGCTATTAGCTGAGCTAATCGCTATTAATGTTGTATGATGATGCATTGTTAGCTAAAGAGAAACAGAGTGAGTTGACTTCTGATTCAGATTTTTTAGATTGGGTCCAATGATTGTTTGTACTTTAGGGGTAGAATCTGTGTTCCAATAAATTCAGATCTCATTTAGAAGATTTTGCTCAAAGCTTATAATGGTAGCTTATCTGTTCATCTTGTTTGTAGTAAGATGTAAAATGACTTGAAACAAATACTCGTGGCAAGGTATGAAACTAGAGATTTACGAGTTTGTATCGAGATGTTTAATATGTCAGCAAGTTAAAGCTGAAAATCAGGTACCTTCTGGTTTGTTATAGCTATTGATGATACCAAAATAGAAGTGGGAGCGAGTCATGATGGACTTTGTATCAGGATTACCTCTGTCTCTAAGAAAGAAAGCTGTGATTTGCGTTGTCATTAATCATCTGACGAAGTCTGCACATTTTATTCTAGTATATACAAATTATTCGCTTGAGGGATTAGCCGAGCCTTATGTTTCCGATATTGTCAGATTGCACGAGATGTCAGTATCCATTATTTCTGATAGAGATCCGTGATTTACATTAAGATTCTAGAGCAAGTTACATGAGACTCTAGGTATACGTTTGCATTTTAGCACTGTATTTCATCCTCAGACAGACGGTCAGTACAAGAGAGTCATACTTGAAGATATGCTTTAATGTTGTGTTTTAGAATTTGAAGGCAACTAGCAGAAATATTTACCGTTAGTTAAGTTTAGGTATAATAACAGTTATCAATCGAGCATGAAGATGGAACCATATGAAACTATTTATGTTGGTCAATGTCGAACTCAGTTGTATTGGACTAAGCTCAGTGAGAAAAAGATTCACGGGGTTGATTTGATAAGTGAAACTGAAGAAAAATTTAAAGTAATTCGAGATAGCTTGAAAGTAGCCTCAGATCGACAGAAATCGTATGCGGATTTAAAACGTAAAGACATTGAATTTCAAGTCGGCGATAAAGTGTTCCTAAAAGTATTGCCCTGGAATAAAGTTCTTCATTTCGATCGTAAAGGAAAACTAAGTCCGCTATTTATTGGGGCATATGATATTATCAAAAGAATCAAACCAGTAGCGTATTGATTAGCTTTGCTACCAGAATTGGAAAAGATCCATAATGTGTTTCATGTATCCATGTTACGATGGAATGATCAGATGACACTAAAGGATGTCGAGATTTAGCCTGATATGTCGTATAGCGAAGAACCGATCAGAATCATAGCTTGAAAGGTTAAAGAATCAAGAAATAAAATCATAGCTTTAGTGAAATTTCTCTGGCAATGACACGAGATAAAGGAAGCCACCTGGGAATCGGAAAAAGCTATGAGAAAGCAATATTCGAACCTCTTTTCTGGTAAGGTTTTCGGGGATGAAAATTCTTTTAGGGGGAGAGTTGTAACAGCTCCTTTTCAGTGAAATCAAAATAGTGGTTTCAGGACCACAAATTTGAAGTGAGAATATTTATTTTATTATTATTTTAATGTCTACAACATGTTATTAGTCTAGTGTAAAGAATTTGTTCTGAAATATTACGTTTGCATGCTTAATATGATGTAAAGGACTAAATTAAAAAAAGTGAAAAACCTGAGTTCTATAAGCTAAAGGAATCTAATAGCTATGATATTAAATGATTAGAGCGTTTTTGTTGTAATTAAACCATTGATAATATGAGTGGACTTTTATGGACATCATTTAAATGATTTTGCACATGGATAAATAAATAAATTAAATTGTTAAATAAATAAATTAAAATAAAGAGAAACACATGGATATCATCATTTTCACTTCATCTTCACTGAAATTAACCTAAGAGAAATCCATTAATTGAGGTTAAAGGTTCAACTTTGTATTAACCTTCCATGTAAGTGTATGTTTATCCCATTTTTAATGATTTCTATGTTTTTTGAGTCGTTGTAGCTTAATCTAGCTAGTCCAAGGACTAATTTGGAAAACTGTTGAAAGATTAAAGTTTTTTCATGAATGAATTCATGTTTTTTGTGAAGGTTGATGGTAGAAAATGAATCGTTGTTGTTAGATAAACAACTTTTTTAAAGTGATTTTGGTTGAAAATGTCAATTAGGGATTTATTTGTAAATTTTGTAAAATGTGTAGGGAAAATTTTGAAATAATGAGGTGTATGACCTGCTATGAGTTTATATGAAATTCAGCTAGACTTGGGTAGGGATGAATTTGCATTAATTTCATTTCTACGGGCCTAGGAACTAAATTTTAATAAACTAAAAAAATTAAGGGCAAAAGTGTAATTTTGCAGAAATATGATTTGAGGATTAACTTTAATAGAATGATTATTGAATGGATTGAATTTATTCATTTAGATTAAGGTAGACCTCGTACGGCTTTAGATTGGGGCAAAGATAAAGATTCAGATTAATCGACTCCGTATTCACATTTTATAGTCGAGGTAAGTTCGTATGTTTAAATAACGTTTTAATTTTTTTGTAAATGCTATTATGTTACATTATCATATCATGCCTAGATAGAGAAAAATCCAATGATGTATCAATGCCCAACGAATATGAAAGAGGATAGTTTCGACTATTGACTATGAAAAGGGATGGTGACGACCATCAACTATGAAAATGGATGGTTTTAACCATCAAATATGAAAAGGGATGGTGACGACCATCGAATATGAAAAGGGATGGTTTTGACCACCTTGTAGCACACTTTGTGTAAACTTCGGTAAGGATTCTATGAAATTTACTTTGATATTATGAAAAGGGTATGAAGTATGTATATTCATATTTATTGAAAGTATGAGTTTATAAGAACTATGTTTATGAAATCTATCTTATCATGTGGTGATATTGTGAAGTTATGTATCAAGTGATTATATTGTTAACTTATGTGATTAAGCACTAATTTGTATTGTTGATGATGTTTAAGCTTGTTCCAAGCTTGTGATGGATTGATCCATATTTATTTTTAAGCCTATGCATTTAAATGGTAAGCATCGTTTATGAATTACGAACTTGCTAAGCATTATATGCTTACTTTGTGTTTTTTTCTATGTTTTATTGTTAACCGGAAGCTCGCTGGGGTTGGAAGATCGTCGAAGACCTATCACACTATCCATCGACTATATCAATAGATTTTTATATGTTTTTAAGTAATGGTTATAATGGCATGTGTTCATGTTTTGTACTTGATGGATTAGCCAATATGTTTGGTTTGTAAATAAGGTACTTTGGTTGATGTAATTTTAGCATTTTGGTGCTTGTTAGTTAAATGTTGAAATGTTTGGTGATGATACGAATTGAATGGCTCTTTCGGTAAGCTTGAATGTGATCTTGGTATATGGCTATTATGGTAGGATTTGGTATGAAATTAGGTTGCAAAGGTTGAGTTGATAAATGGCTAGGTTATGCTTATGTTTAAGTGTATTTGATATGATGTGAATTGAGGTGCCTTTTGGCATATTGGCTGTATGAATAGGTATCATATTGATCTACTTTGATTATCTATATTTTAGGTACATTTTCAGTGCTTGAAATGGATGCAAATGGATTGTATGTGTGTACATGATTTGAGTGAAGGAAATGGCTTGGAAACGGCCTATTTCTATTCCTTATGGCCTAAAACACGGGTGTGCGTCTAAACCGTGTGTGACACATGGCCATGTGACACAACCGTATGTCTGCTAGAGGTTTTAGAGGGCTAAAAGTTAGGCAGTTACACGGTCTAGCACACGGCCTGTCACATGGGCGTGTGAGGCCATTTTGAGAGTTACACGGGCTCAGACACGGCCGTGTGTGCCTAATTTGATTGCCCACACAGCTTGAGACATGGGCGTGTGTCTCAGCCGTGTGAGTCACACGGCCGTGTGACCCCTATAGTATGAAATATTTCAAAATTTTCCATGAATTTCTTAGTGTTTCAATTTAGTCCCGGATCGTTTCTAAGGCTTCGAGGGCTTAAAAAAAGGGACATTATGCATGTGTTTGGATGAATATTTCTATGAAATATAGAATGGCGGGAATCGAATGTTTTGAGTTTTAAATTTTAGGTAATGCTCTGTAACCCTATTTCGACGACAGATACGGGTTAGGGGTGTTGCATGATTGGTGTCTCATCTCATTATATAGTGGTGGGGATTTGATTTTCAAGCAAGCCTATGGTAATGCTCGACTGTTAAGTGCACATTACTTGAACCTTTAATACTTTGAGTGCTTTGAGTGAACCTTAGTGAGGATGTTCATTATTTTTTAGTTGAATTTCAATTAATTATTGAGATAGGGGAAACACCTATGTTTTTATGGTTTAAAAGTTCTTGCTTGGATTGCTTGCATTCTTTAGTGTCATTTTAGTTTGAATTTTCAATGCGTGATTATCTGTAGATTGTCATCAGACATTGTCGGTGAAAACAATAAATTGAGGGAAGTTAACTTGATTGTAGATTGAGAATTTTGCTTGAGGACAAGAAAACGCTTAAGTGTGGGGATATTTGATAAGTGTTAACAGTAAAGTGTTTTAACCTCATTCTTAATGCTTTTTTGGGTGATTATCCGATGTTAATTCTAAATTTTATACTCCTAATCCTTTAAATTTTTATTTTAAAGCGTAACAGATCACTTGGGAGCAAAAGGAGCGGAAAACGAGTGAAAATCGAAGTGTTAGAGCAAGCTCTAGGAGCCACATGGGCTGAACCATTTCACACATCCAGACCATACGGTTGTGTGACCCGCACAGGCATGTGGTAGGCCATGTCGATTTCATGGAACCGCACATCGAAACACAAAAAATCACAATTTTTAGGTTTTTTTTTGCATTCTAAGACGTATATATGACTCAAATAAGAAGACAAGAGTGAGCCGTCAGAGAATATTCAATCAAAGAACTTGGAAAACACCACTGAAGTTGATTTTGAAGAAGATTTTCATCAAGAAAGAATATTTTTATCTAAGGATATTATCACAAGTTTCTTTATTTTTTTCGGTTATACTGTCTATTGGGTGTTTTTATTGTCAAGCACGAACTAATTTTCTAAGTACCTAGGGGAGATGAACTCTTTAATGTATTTTTGTTGTTTTATTTTTTATTTTACGCAATAAATACTAAATTCTTGTTCTCAATTATGTATTATTAGTTCTTCGTTTAATATTTCTAGAGTACTGATCCATGTTTGATGTGCTTAAATCAGAGGTTGAATAAACCCTGTTTAAGAGTAGTTCTTGCTTAGTTGAGTGGAGTTGCATGCAATCCTAGAAAAAAGACAACAGAAACCTACCAAATTAGATTCAAATCTAATAGGGGAATCCATAGCACGAGTTAATGAGATAATATGGGTTCTAGTTAGAAAAAAATTTCAATTAATCAACCCAGAGCTAGTTGCTTTTATGCTCAAAAGAGATATTAGCATAATTTAGGGATTTATATAGATCAAGGTGCTAAGTAAAGGAATTGTGTAATTTAGATTGATAGCGACAGATGAAATCTAAGCGCATTCTTTCCTAGGTATTGTTTTGCTTCTCGATTTTTAATTGATTACTTTCGTGTTTTATTCTTTGTCATGTTTGTTAGTTAATTAATTGAGTTAATTTTAGTTTTTAACCAATCACTCGAATTATTCAGTTAAATAATAGAAAGATGATAATTAGTAGTACTTTTAGTCTTTGTGGGAATGATATCTTTGCTCACCATACTTATACTCTTAATTAATAGGTTCACTTGCCTTAGAAAATTTGTTAGTTAGTTCCGTGGACATCCTGGAGAGTGGCCGAGCACTCCTCATTGAGCGTTACAGTGGGCAGTTCGTCTAACTTCATTTTATTTGGGCATCTGCGAAAGGACTTCAACAAAAGGTAACTTGATATGCAATTTTTTTATAAGTTTAAGAAATTTACTATATTGTTCATTCATGTGGTCTTTCTTCATCTTTATCAGATATAGAATTGGTGGTTTGTATTCTCTGACCACCAGCTTATACTCTTTCTTGCATTCCTGAACCCCATCATTTTTTTTCAATAGCTTCTAGCCTCAGTTTCTTTTTAAGCTCGGCTAACACCTTTCCACTTCATATAGTGATTGTGTGGACTTGCTCTTTTGGGTTAGTTTTAGTGTTATTAGGTATACTGTCTTGTTGTCTCACAAAAACCAATTTAGCAAGATTGCTAATTTGATTCTCGAGGCTCTGAATAGATGTCTGCTAATTCCTCAAAGTCGTTTCAGTGTTCTAGAATCTAGTTTTTGACACTGAAATAAATTTAGTCAACATCTCTTCCAGATTCAACTTATTTTCTTGATGATAAGGTTGTTGAAAACCTGGAGGGGGTTGTGACCTTTGATTTCCTTTACCACCCCAAGAAAAATTTGGATCATTCCTCCATCCAAGATTATAGTTGTTGCTGTAGGGTTATTTTGAGGTCTACAATTATTACCCATAAAATCAACTTGTTCATGCTCCATGTTAGACTTGAAGGGTAAGCATTCTGGATTAATCATCCCGGCTCCAATCACAACGCATTGCATTATCGAATTCCAAAGTTTACTGCAACTCAAACCATTAATTGTTTTACTTAGCGCTTCCACCTAACTCGCCAACATAGCAACTGCATCTATATAGAAAACAACAACTTCCTTAGTAGGCTTTGTTCTCGTAACTTGCCATTGATAGTTATTTAGTGTCATCTCCTAAATAAATTCTTGGTTTGCCTCAGGTGCTTTATTATTCACTGTTCTACCAGTTACAACATCAATTATCTACCTAGTCGAGGGAATAAAACCGTAGTAAAAGGTTTGAACTTGCAACCAGAAATGTAGCTCAAGATGAGGGAACCTTCCTAAAAGATCCTTAAATCTCTCTCATGCATCATACAATGTCTCAAACTAAAATTGAGAAAAAAAAATAGATGTCATTCCTCAACTTAGTTGTTTTGGCCGGTGGAAAATACTTCAACAGAAACTGCTATATCATCTGAGCCCAAGTCGTGATTGTAACACACCTAACCCGTCTCTGTTGCCAGAATAGGGTTACGGAGCGTTACCATAAAATCGTAACTTTAAAACATACATTTAATACCTCAACATAAAAATGGCATAATTCAATCACAAACATGCATATCATTCCTTATTTGAGCCCTCGAGGCCTTAGAATCACTTTGGAAATGATTCCAAACTAAATTAGAAACAATTGAAATATTGAGGAAAAAATTAGAAAAATTCAAACTGCAGGGGTCACAAGGTTGTGTGATTCACACGGCTGAGACACACGCTCTTGTCTCAAGTCGTGTAACATTCAAAATAGGAACACAAGACCGTGTCCCAACCCGTGTCCGTGCTTGTGTAACTCTCTGACTTGGGTCACATAGCCAAGTCATACGCCCATGTGCTAGGCTATGTAACTGTCTGAGTTGCAACCCTTTAAAACCTACAAGGGACACATGGTCGTGTCGCATGGTGATGTGTGAGACACACGCCCGTGTCTTAGGCCGTGTGGACAAGAAATAGGCTAAAAACAAGCCCTTTCATTCACCCATCTCAAGCATATACCTAAGTACACTTGGACACATAACCAAGGCTTTAAAACATGCTCAAAACCTACTTAAAAAGACCTATACCATAAGCTAATAATCCATACAACCAATATGCCATATAGGCACCTCAAACACATACATCAAACATGCCTAAACATGTGCATATTTAACCATTCATCAACTAGCTTATTTCCATACCAAAACATATCACAATTGACACATTTCAACTATACCATACTAGATTCTTGCCATAGCAAAATAACCTTTCCATTTGGACCATTTCTTCCATGTATCAAAACCATCTAACACACACAAATCTAGCCATTTCCAAATAGTACCAACAACCACCATATATACATATTATATTTCAATCATGCACATCTATTCAAAACCTTTCTAAATTATACCATAACTTGACCAAGTTGAGGTCAGTTCATCACCAACCACTTTGGCCATTCAAGCATGCATTAACACATTGTCAAAATAACACACATCAACAAGGCATCAAAAGTACCAAGATTACATCAACCAAAATAACATATACATGCCAAACTCATCAATTAAACATAAACCACATCTCCACCTATACATGCCATTATAACCTTTATTAAAACACCAAAATCTACCAATATAATCACTGGATAGTGTGATAGTTCTCTAACGAGCTTCCAAACCAATCGAGCTTCTGATAATCTATAAAGTAAAGGAAAATAACTACGAAAGTAATGAGTGCTTAGTAAGCTAATATAAACTTTAAACTTTAACATTTCATTTCAATAATGAACTTTACAAATCTATACCAATTCCTCAAATTTTATCAAATTTTATAACCATCAACTCATAAATGAATAAGTTCATCAATATCACATATATTTTTCATCCCTAACATAATAGGATTTATAAAACATATTACTTAATCATTAACCTTTTCATAATACTATGAACCACTCCATTTACTTTCTTATCATTCCATTTACTTACTCTCCATTTCATTTACTCAACATAAGCTTAAATAACAACATTAAATCACTAATTAGTAAATTTGTTCTTGAAGTAGGTAAATTCATCCATAGCATATGTAAGTTTCTCACATACAAGTACATTATTCAACTCATCAATCCCTTTTTCATCATATTACATCTCAACTCTGAACTTACCATTCCATTACCTTTTCTTACCTGTTTCATTTGCATAATACAAGACATAAACATAAACATCACCGACATGATAAACCATTTCAATAGAAAATACATACTTTGATTCTTACCACCCTTTCATGAACATAAGCATATTTCCATTTGGACACTTAAAATTTCAATGCATAACTTTAAAACTAAACATAATACAATCCAACCAATAGCTTAGCATAAGCCTAAGCATCATCAATAACACATGTTAGTGCATCAATTCATAATTCACTTGAATTAACATAAGATAAGTCATTAAACATGAATAATCTCACTTGAAATCATCAATTTCATGAACATAGACATACTTTCATTTAACATTTTCTTTTCATTCCTTTTCATAGTTTTCATGATATAAGTCATTTGAATACTTACCATTCATTCCCTTTTCATGCTTGTTGGACCACTTACAATAATATAAAATGCACAGGAAAGCTCACACAAAGTGTGCTAAACATATGGTCGAAACCATTTCTTTTCATCATTGCTCACTCGAGCCATAAATGGGTTTGTTCACACAAGCTGACGGTCGGAATATAGCTACAAGATGCCACAAAAAATTCCAAAACTCAGCCATCGGTAGGACATTCAACACCAACACCCAAAACATCAAAACCCTAATGACATGTCATTTGTATCCTAAATATTCCTAAGGTTCAAATGGGGCTCGAAAATCGTCGAAACGTCGTTGGATTTCCATCGTTTCTTTACATGATAATTTGCTTAATAATACATGACATATATATATATTGATTAATTTACATTAGAACAACACATTAAACATTCAATCAAATCAACATTTAAGTGATTATAGTTTATATGAACTTACCTGGCTAAATTACAAAAATGTCAAAGTACAGGGGCTATTTGGTAATTTCCCTTCTCCTTGATTTTCAACTCGTTCTTGATTTAAATTAATAATTTCATTCAATTCATTAACTTAGATAGTAAAACTAATTGATTTTATACAATTTAGTCATTTTGACATTTTTACACAATTGCCCCCAACATTTTACTCTTATTCAATTTAGTCCTTGAGCCTAAAATATGCAAATTAACTATTTTTATTGAAAACCCATGCCAACTGAATATTCATAGCTTTCATTTCAGTCCATTTTTGCAACAATTTCACATCAAGTCCTTGAACTATTACTATTTAAACAATTTAGTCCCTAACTAGCAAATTCATAAAAAATCACTTAACAAACTACTTTTAAATACCAACTAACACTTCAAATTCATCAATTATCATTTAAAATTACAAATATTCAGCAATGGCAACATTCAAAATCCTTAATGGTTTCAAAAACGAAGGTATGGGCTAGCTAGACCTAGTTGCAACGATCTAAAAACCATAAAAATTATTAGAAACAGGTGAAAAATGGCTTACCATGCAAGGATTTAACCATGGTGAAACCTTGAAACATTTTCATTGAGTATTTAGTTTGTTAAAGAAGAAATGAAGTCAATTGAAAATTTTTATCTTTTATTTTTATTATTTAATAAGTTATAAAACATATAAAATTAAAAGTTATTAAAGCATAAAACCGTCCCACCATCTTAGATATGGGTAATTTATCCATTAAGGCCATCCAACTATAATTCCTTAATAAATTAACACCTTTAAACTAATAGCGATTAACTTTTTCAACTTTTACGATTTAGTCCTTTTTGCTTAATTAACTATCGAAACATTTAATTTTCTTAACGAAACTTTACTACAACCTTAATAACACTCTGTAAATATTTGTAAAAATATTTATGACTTATTTTATGGAAACGAAGTCCCGATACCTCATTTTCTAAAACCACTTGACTTTAGGGTCTTACCACTTGAACTTAATTAATCGTTTATATAACATAAATTATCGTATCAAAAACCTTTTTAAAACCATATTTGAATCGTAAATATTAAATAATAATATTTACGAACTTACTCGTCAGATTTGTGACCCTAAAACCATTATTTTGACACCACTAAAAAGCGAGCTGTTACAGTGATGGAACCCCGCAAAAGTGAATTAAACCATTGTTTCTCCTTATTCCTCAAAGAGAATGGGAACAACCATAACCGTACGACATCATTAGTAACACCATTAATCTTAAATGTGTCACAGATCTCTAGAAAGTTAGCTAAATGAGCATTCGAATCTTCATCTTGCAACCTATGAAATTGAACATGCTGCTGCACCAACTGAATTGTGTTCAGCTTAATCTCAAAATTATTTGCAGCAATAGTCGATCTAACAATACTCGATTCAACCCCAATTAGAGCGGGCTTAGCATAGCCATACATAGTGCAATGAGTAGGACGCGTAGGAAGTTCTAGATTAACAGGATTATTATCTATCTTCACAGTAACGCCATTTTGCTCTCGATCATCTATTAAAACATGTTAACCTTGCCTTGCTTCTCTAACTTCTCTCCAATTTCTATGAGCAAATTTTTCGATCTCACTATAAAAATTTAACGATTCCAATGGGTTTCCTCTAGTCATAAACCAAGGACACCTGTAGGAATCAAAGAAAGGAAAAATTATAATGTAACAATTACACTAAAAACAAAAAAATTAAAATAATAAATTAATAAAAATAAAGTTTTCCTAGTATTCTAGACACCAGAAACGGTGCCAAAAGCTTGATGTCTACGGAACAAACTAAAATTTTGACTAAGGCAACTGCACCTATCAATTAATAGTATAACTACGGTGAGGAAAGATATAACTCCCACAAATACTAAAAGTACTAGTAATTACCATCTTTCTATTATTTAACCGAGCACTTCGAGTGATTAATTAAAAACTAAAATTAACTAAATTAATTAACGAACAAACACTACAAAGAACAAATCACAAAAATAATTGACTAACAACAAAGAAGTGAAACAATACCTAGGAAAGAATTCACCTAAATTTCATCTATCACTATCAATCTAAATTACACAATTTCTTTACTTAGCACCTTGATTCGTAGAAATCCTTAAATTATACTAATATATCTTTCGAGCATAATAACAACTAACTCTAGGTTGATTAATTGAAACTTCTTTCTAATTAAAACCCTATTATCGTATTAACTCGTGCTAGGGATTCTCCTATTAGATTTAACTCTAACCTGGTATTTATGTCATCCTATTTCTAAGATTGCATGCAAATCCACTCAATTACACAATATCTACTTTTAAACTGGGTATATTCAACCTTTGATTTAAGCACATCAAACATGGATTAATAATCTAGAAACATCAAACCAAGAATTAAGCACACATAACCGAGAACAAAAAGCTTAGTATTTATTGCATAAAATAAAAATCAAATGATAGAATCCATCATAGGGTTCATCTCCCCTTGGTATTTAGAAAATTAGTTCATGCTTGAAAATAGAAACATCCAAGATACATTATAACCTAAAGAATTAAAGAAACTCATGGGAACTTCCTAAGAAATCAAACGGGAATCTTCAATCTAGATGAAAATCTACTTCAGAATCGACTTCAATGATGTTTTCCAAGTTGTTTTCTTGAATATTCTTTGACGACTCCCTCCTATCTTTTTATTTTTGTCATATATACGTCTTAAAATGGCCAAAAACGTAAAAATCATGATTTTCTATAGTTTAGTGTGCAAACCCGTGAAATCGACACAATCTACCACACACCCATGTGGGTCACACAACCATGTGGTCTGGCCATGTGGAATGGTTCAGCCCGTGTGGCTCTTGCAGCTTGCTCCAACGCTCTAGTTTTTGCTCGTTTTTCTCTCCTTTTGCTCTTAAGTGCTCTATTAAGCTTTAGAACATGAATTTAAAGGATTACGATCATAAAATTTACAATTAATATCGAATAATCACCCAAAAATGAATTAAGAACGAGGTTAAAACATGTTACTTTTAGCAATTATCAAGCATCATCACTAATGTCATTGATCTTAAATGTGTCGTAAGTCTCCAAAAAGTTAGCTAATTGCACCACCTGAATAGGGTTCAACTTAATCTCAAAATTGTTTGCAACAATAGTCGATCTAACAATACTCGATTCAACCCAACCAGAGTGAGCTTAGTATAGTCATACATAACCCTATGAGCAAGACATTCAGGAGGTTGTTGATTAACAAGATTATTATCCATCTCCACAGTAATGTCTTTTTTGCTCTTGATCGTCTATTAAAATCTTTTGACTTTGCCTTACTTCTATAACCTCTCTTTGATTTCTTCTAGCAGTCTTGTTGATCTCACAATAAAAAATTAATGGTTCTAACAGGTTGCCTCTAGTCATAAACTGAAAGAACATATAAGAATAAAAAATTAAATTTAAAATAAAAATGGCTAAATTAATATAAATAAAGTTTTTCTAATATTCTAGTCCCCGGCAACAGTGCCAAAAACTTGATGTCCACGGAACTAACTAAAAATTTAACTAAGGCAAGTACACTTTTCAATTAATAGTATAGTTATGGTGAGCAAAGATATCGTTACCATGAAGACTAAAAGTACTAGTACTTACCATCTTTCTATTATTTAACCAAATAATTCGAGGGATTAATTTAAAAACTATAATTAACTAATTTAATTAATTAACGAACACGACAAATAACAAATCAAAAAACTAATCTATTAACAACCAAGAAGTGAAGCAATACTCATGGAAGAATTCACCTAGATTTTATCTATTACTCTCAATCTATATTATCCAATTTCTTTACTTAGCACCTTGATCTATAGAAATCCCTAAATTATGCTAATATCTCTTTCGAGCATAAGAGAAGTTGACTCTAGGTTGATTAATTGAAATTTCTTTCTAATTAAAACCCCTATTATCGTATTAAATCATGCTATGGATTCTCCTATTAGATTTGACTCTAATATGGTAGATTTAAGTCATCCTGTTTCTAAGATTACACACAACTCCACTCAATTACGCAAGATCTACTCTTAAACAGAGTCTATTCAATCTCCAATTTAAACACATCGAACATGGATTAATAATCTAGAAATATCAAACCAAGAACTAAGCACACATAATCGAGAAGAAAAAACTAAATATTTATTTGTATAAAATACAATCAAATGACAGAATGGATTTTAGGGTTCCTCTCCCCTTGGTGTTTAGAAAAATAGTTCATACTTGAAAATAGAAACATCCAATATACAATATAACCAAAAGAAATAAAGAAACTTATGGTAACTTCCTAAGAAATCAAAAGAGAATCTTCAATCTTGATGGAAATCTACTTCTCAATTGACTTCAATGGTGTTTTCTGAGTTATTTTCTTGAATATTCCCCGACAGATCCCTCATATCTTCTTATTTTTATCATATATATGTCTTAGTATGCCTGCAAAACCTAAAAATCTTGATTTTTCCTAGTTCAATGTGTAAACCCATGAAATCGACATGGTCTACCACACTCTCGTGTGGGTCACATGGTTGTGCGGTCTAGCCGTATAGAATGGTCCCATTTTGCTTGCTCTAGTTTTCGCTTGCTTTCCTCTCATTTTGCTCCCAAGTACTCTATTAAGCATTAAAACATAGATTTAAAGGATTAGGAGTATAAAATTCACAATTAACATCGAATAATCACCCACAAACATTTAAGAATAAGGTTAAAATATGTTACTTTTAGCACTTATCATCATGACATTTAATTTAATCATAGGATATTGAATTATGGATTTTAGTTAATTATGCATGAAACCTGGTTTTCATTACAACAATGCTAAGTATCTCTTTTCTGCTGCAAGATTATGTAAATGAAATTTGTAAATTATATATAATACTGGATTTTAACTTTTGCAAAACAATCATTAATACCAATCGATTTTCGAAATTAATTTTTATTTTTTAAACACACTAAGCTTTCTTCTGAAATTAAAGGAAATGTTTTTAAACTCTAATAGTTCTGTTAGGCCATTTCGATGATCAATGTTGTAACACCCCAAACCTGGCCTAGATGTTATGGTCAGATCTAGCGTATCACATTAAAGTGTCTTTCGAAAATCAGACTCGTTGGTAAAAATTTGTTTCTAAGTTTTAAAGAATCCCCTTTATTATTAATTAACAAATCACTAGTCGAAACGTTTTCCTTGTTAACTGCTATTGTTATATTGCTAGATGTTATGGAATTGTTAACTGCTATTGTTATATTAATGTTTAAAGTCCGTGTCTTTGAAAACAATAATATTTTAAAAATTCGTTTTCACCTAACTAGTAGTATAAAATATGTAATCAAAACCCCAATTAAGAATTTAAAACCAACTTAAAGGTTTTATTACAAAAACAAAACCCAATAAATTGATAAAATTTAAATAAAAGCAAATGTAAACATCAGCAGTAGTTGTGTGGCCACCTTCGAGTCCCTCGTTGCCCCGAATCGTCTATGGCTGAGGATTACCTACACAGTTAAAATGAGAGGGTGAGTTTACGAAACTCAATGTGTAATCCCTTACCAAAGAGTCAGCGTACAACATGCAGTAACAGTCTAGGCCTGAGCCCTATTCAGTACAGTGTGGGCCTTAGCCCAATACAGTAACAGTCAGTGGGCCTTAGCCCAATACAGTAATCAGTACAATGTAGTAATGCAACCCATCTTAATCCAGCCAATACACCACTCCGTACCACCAACACACCATAGGGGGTAAAATTGACCCACCCAGCCAACACACCAATATCACAGTAAAGCTACCAGTAACAGTAACATAGCAAAGCTACCAGTAACAGTGTATGTGGTAAGGCCACCAGTACAGTATACTTCCCCTATATCAGAATCCCAACCCCATGCAATATGTCATGTCATAAATCATACGTGTATGCAGTATGTCATACTCAGTAACAGTCATGTATATGTATCATAGAGCAAATCGGTCATACACATATTTCAACTCCTAGGGGTATAACAGTTATTTTATACTTCGGGGTATTTTAGTCATTTTACCCTTCGAGGGTATTTCGGTCATTTTACCCTTCAAGGGTATTTCGATCATTTTACCATTTTGGGGTATTTCAGTCATTTTACCCTTCGAGGGTATTTTAGTCATTTTACCCTTTGGGGGTATTTCGATCATTTTACCCTTCAAGGGTATTTCAATCATTTTACCCTTCGGGGTATTTTAGTCATTTTAGCCTTTGAGGGTGTTTCACCCTTTGAAAGTATGTTGGTCATTTTACCCTTCAGGGGTATTTCGGTCATTTTAGGCTCATTACAACCTAAGCCCATGAAAAATGTTCATGGAGGCCTCTACAATCCAACACTGTGTTTCGTGGCTCGGTTTACCACACGAGTGTTCACACACCCATATGGTCACAGTGCCGTCTTTTCTGACTTTTTGGCTTGTACCGATTCGCGGATGAGAGAGGGTGTGATTACACACCTGTTTACGAGAAGAGTGCAAATCTCCACGAACGCCCACCTAGAATCAAACATGACCCAAAGTTAGTTCATTACTGTTAGGGTAAAACTCCCTCTTAATTGCACTTAAACCAAACACCCTCCTTACCTTGATTTATAGAGGGTGGCTTAACTCCTCCAAAACCCCAACCAAAAATGATCACCCACTTATCGATTACCTACACCACAACGCAGATCTTCATAAACTGAATTAGGCCATCACAGTGGCCAAGAGGGGTATTCAATTTTAATGAAAAAGAAAGGAAGAGAACTGGTTTTAAACAAAAAGTGAAGAGTATTCATACTTTACCAATAATCAACAATACTTTCAGCACTAAACAGCAAAACAATCCGAAAAAGATCGGCGCAGAGAAATAGACCAAAAGGGTGATAATCAGCTGAACCACACTGAAAATAGAGAGGTTGCTCTCAGTCAAAAAGGAAAATAATGGAAGATAGAAATCCCAAGCAGGAAAAGAAGAGTATCCGATTAATAAAAAATAGGAGACGAGTGGGAAAGTTCGCTAGCAAAGAAGAGAAGAGGGAAAGAGAAGAGGAGAATATTCAGTCAAAGAGTAAGAGGTGGAGAAGAAAGAGATTTGGCCAAGAGAGAGATGAAAAGGTGAAAAGAGAAAGAAGATTCAGCAGCCAAAATGAGGGGGAACATTCGGCAAGCAGAGAGAAAAGAAAAGAGAAAAGAAAATAGCAATGTGAACAATCTCGATAAGAAGCTTGCCACAATTCGACACCAAACATCAATAGTTGAAAATCCACGAAACTGCCAAAAATAAAGACAAGCAGAAAAGTAACACAAAACACCGATAACCCAAAAATGCCTAAGATTAATTTCGGCACAACCTTACCCCAACCAAATTCCCTAAACTTAAAACTCCCCAAACGGCACAACTTCCCCCTCCTAATCAAATTCCTTGATTTCCTCCTAAAAACTCTCCCATTATCCCTCATTGATTTTCTCCACTACTTCCTCCTCAACTTCCCTAACCACTGCATTAAAAATCCATTCAAACTCTCCACAACTATGTTTTAGTCCAACACCACTACCTACACAACTCAACCAGCAAAGTAATTACTACCTTGCACAACCCAGGACTTGAACCTCAGACCTCAAGGATACTTCACACGCAACCTACCACTGGACCAATAAGCTCTTTGTGTCATAAAACAAGTATTAATATATATAAGGCCTAAGTGCCAGTGTCCAGATTCATTTAAGTGAAAAACCAAAAATCGTGCCAAGGCTAAGACTTGAACCCTGGCTCCTCAAACACACCCAAATTACTTAACCACGAAAGACAAATGGTAACAAATCTACATAAAAAACTCGTTCTTAGGTTTAGAACTAAGGTTCTGATACCACTAAATGTAACCTCCCTAACCCGGCCTCGATGTTATGGCTAGATTGAGAAAGCTACATTAGCCACCGAAATGGCTAAGCTAACTTACATTACTTTTGAAGACTTTAAATAAACTCATTTTAGAGAAAAACTGTATTTACGCTTTCAGTTACTTTAACAGAGTTCATTTATTAGATAATTTAAACTTAAGACTCATTTTATTATTGATAACGTTGTTTAAGAAAAAAAATTGTTTGCTTGTCCCTCTTCTTTGTAAAAACTCAATGTTAAACTAATGTAGTGGAAAAATCATTTTTCAAGTCATTTTGGAAACTTAGTTGCCATATCAATTTATTTATAAAAAACGGTTCATTTACAATTCAGGAGAAATTAGGGAACAATGTCAAATTTTACTTAAGTAAGATATCACGCATTTCTTGAGTATTATGCTGCGGTAATCCATGCATGCAAAAATCCCCAAATGAAAAGTTATCAAGCCACAAACCTAAAATAATTAAAAGAAATTATAAACCAAAACTAATAGTGTAGCATCCCAAAAATGAGGGTTTGTAGAATCGGGTTTGTGAATTGAGAGAGAGTGATCATGCCTTAATTTTTTTAAAATTATCTATGAATTTTTAGGAAATAAATGATGTATTTGTTTGTTGGTTAAGTGTTAGTGTAACGTTTCTTGAAACCCAAGTTCAAATCCCTTCTCTCGCATCATTTTTATTATTTTGTAAATTTTACATTAAACCCTAGTATGTGACATACCTTGCTTTTTAAAATAAATATATCAAATTATATCAAGAATGAGTTATTGGTTTGATAGTTCGACAATAGTAAATTTATCCTTGTGGTCCTAACTTCAATTCCCTTCCCATGCAAATAATTTAATTTTTTTAACAAAAACCCCTTATTTTAATGTGTGGGCCATCCAAGCCTAGTTAACCTAGGTATAAATATTAAGTTTTTTCCTAATAATCAGCCTTTCATCCTCCTCCTCATTGCCCTAGCCATTCCTCTCCTTCTCTTTGATTTTAATTTTTTTCCTTTCCTCTATTGTTGTCGTCGCCTACACCTAGTTTTACCATCTCTTTCTTTTTTTTTCTTTTTCTTTTTGGCATAAGATTTTTTAACATATTCTCCACCATAATGATGTCATTTTTCCTCATTAAAATGACCCCTAAATCTGAAATTTTGAACTCCAAGATCGATCCCGAACATTGCCAAGAAAGTGTCATTGTCGTTTCTCTCGACTAGCTTGGTTAAGGTCTCTTCTCTCTTCAATTTCTTAATTAATCTTGTCCATTAAAAAAATTTATATATTTGGAATTTTGAGGATTTTAAATGATTTCGAAGGTATTTTTCAAGATTTAAATGAGATCTCAAACCATTTTAAAATTCAGCCCCAATTTTGGCCATCATGGGTGGTGGTGGGTGCGCCTATGTGCAAAAAAGGGGGCTATTTTGTTTCTTGGTTCTTGTCTATATTTTTTTAGCATTAATTTGAGTTCATGAACCCTTCTAGTCATCTTTTAAACCCATTTTTATTGGGTAAAAATGTTCTTGATTGATTGGCCATCGGATCCTACAAATCGTGAAGCGTAAGTGCAATTAAGGGTAACTAGTTTGTTATTTTGACATAGTTGTTAGTTAAAGGTGATGAATTGATTAAATTAATGAATTTAATCATTATCTAGCTACTTATTTTCCAGTATATTATTGAATTAGGTGCTGACCGAATTGTCTCAAATCATCCTTAAAGGTGAAGAACGATTGTACATACGATTTGCATCAATACAGTGTAAGGAATATAACTAGTTTGGATTAATAAAATAGTTATAATTTCAATGATTGGTTTGAACTCATAAGTGGGTGTTTTGGGGCTGGTTTAATGATAAATTCATTTAATTTATACTAAATTTTGGTTTCGGTTTGTTTAAGGAATTATTAAGGAAAATTAGAAGATTCGCTAGTGTTCTGTGAGTAAGTGAAAAATAAGGTGTGGGTCCTAAACTCATAAATTTTTTTAAAAAATTTTAAATATCATGTTATATATGATAAATTAGTTTGCTTATTGGATTGTCTTAATAGCCAAATTATTGATTTTGTGAGTGGCAGAACCAGGTATGTTTCGAGCCTTAAAAGATTGACATGTTGACAAAATTGATAGTTTGACAGCATGGATCTTTGATTGAGTTTGTAATTGCATATTTGAGTTATGGGATAAGAGAATGTTTGACTAAATGATATTATGTGTTGAGATATTAAGCTTATGTATGATTTAAAGGCATGAGATATTTGTTAAAGTGTGTACTGAAAAGGGTGTTGTTTATGCACAATGAAAATCTATAAATGTGAAATTGAATGATACTGATTGATACCAACACAATGGTAATTTGAAAGATTGGAACATTGTTTCCATTTACTGAAAGTATGTGATTATTGAGGACATGCTGAGGATGTCAAATAAATGTGAAAAGTATTGAGATATGATTATGTATGAGACTGTGTGACATTTGCAAATGCATTGGGTTGGGATTTTGTGGTTGAAGGAGAAGTTCCGTGGAGTACCAGTGGCATATTAAGTTCGCATTATTCGTAGTCAGTGCACTGCACCTCGAGTATCAAGGGATTGGTGATTTTATCGCATATTATATGTTATTGGCGATTGTATCTCACTATTTGATATCCGACAGATTTTCTGCATTATTGATTATTCGGTGGTTTTACCACATTGAGCTATGCTCATAATGTTTGGGAGTTTGGCAGACGGGTTCTGGGGAACTCGTGGTGTGTAGCGAATGGTATGGGTAGGAACCTTTTTTGCATTGCATCATGTGCACGACATATTTGAATGTTATTGATTTATGCTATGCATTGTATTTTGTTGTATTGAATGGTATCGAAATTAATGATTGTTACTTGAATGAATGATGACCTATGCTCATACACCGTTTGACATCAATTTGATAATGGCTATGTAATGACATGAAATTCCTATGATGGTTTTGCTTTCTTCTATTACTGCTATTATGTTTCACTGTATTTGATGTTTTTGCCCGTTTAAATAATTATTCGACTCAGACTGAGCTTTTCATAAGCTCACCCCCAATAGTGTTTAACTTTTCAGGTAAACCTTGAAATTAGAACCAGACTCGGCATTCAGAGAATCACATTGGACATCAATTTTTTTTCTTAATTAGTATTATTAAGTCTTTATTAGTTTTGGTTTGTAATTTTTAATTATTTCTGGTTTGTGGCTTTGTAAATTATCTTTTGAGGATTTTTGCATGCATGAATTACTCAGGCATAATAACCGGATAATGCATTATATTGACCTTAAGTAAAATTTGATATTGTTCCCTAGTTTTCACTACAAAGGAACCAATTTTGAAAAATACAAATCGGTAAGGCAACTAATTTTCCAAAATGACTTGAAAAATGGTTTTTTCGCTACATTAGTTTAACTTCGAGTTTTTTTTAAAGAATAGTTACAAGCAAACAATTTTTCTAAAACAACACTATCAAAAATAAAAATGAATCCTAAGCATACACGACCTAATGAATGAATGCTTTTAAGCTAACTCAAAGTACAACTACAGTTTTCTCTAAAATGAGTTTCTTTAAAGTCTTCAAAAGTAATGTAAGTTAGGTTAGCCATTTCGGTGGCTAATGTAGCCTTCTTAATCTAGCCATAATGGCCGGGTTTAGGATGTTACATTTAGAAACTAATTAATACTTATTAAAAATAGTCAGAGGTTCAAGGTGATTCCCTGTGTGCCGAGTCTGATCCTAGTTTTGAGGTTTACCTGAAAAGTTAAACACTATTGGGCGTGAGCTCATGAAAGCTCAGTGTGAGTTGAACAAATATTTATACAGACATAAATATCTAATATAGTGAAACATATTAGCTTTAATAGAAGAACACATAACCATCATTAGAATTTCATATCATTACATAATCATTATCAAATTGATGTCAAATGGTGTATGAGCATGAGACACCATTCATTCAAGTAAAGATCATTAATTTCGATACCATTCAATAGAACACATATCATAAATCAATAACATTTGAATATGTCTAGAGCATGATGTAGTGCTAATAGGTTCCTCCCCATACCATCCGCTACACTCCACGAGTTCCCCAGAACTCGTCATTTGAACTCCAAAACATTATAGGCTTAAGCCCATTATGGTTAAAACCATCAATAACAATATGCAAAAAATTCTACCAGTAAAAGTGCACACAAGCTACCAGTAAAAATGCAACAAATTGCCTTTCCCCTCTATACTCTAGGTGCATTGTACTGGCTATGAATAATGCAAACTTAATATATAGTCGGTACTCCACAGAACTCCTCCGTCAACCACAAAATCCCAACGCAATGCATATGCAATATGTCACACAATCTCATACATAATCATATCTCAATGCTTTTCACATTCATTTGACATGCTCAGCATGTCCTCAATAATCACATACTTTCAGTAAATGGAAATAGTGTTACAATCTTTCAAATTACCATTGTGTTGGTATCAATCAATATCGTTCAATTTCACATACTTTACAAATTTACATTGTTCATAAATAACACCCTTTTCAGTATACAATACAAAAAATATCTCATGCGTTTAAATTATACATAAGCTTAATATCTCAACACATTATATCATTCACTCAAACATTCTCACATCTCATAACTCAAATGTGCAATTACAAACTCAATCAAACTTTCATACTATCAAACTAGCAATTTTGCTAATATGTCAATCTTTTAAGGCTCAAAACATACTTGGTTCAACCACTTAGAAAATAAATAATTAGGCTATTAAGCCAATCCAATCAGCAAGCTAATTTATAAAATATAACATGATATTTAACATTTTCAAATACTTTTATGAGTTTAGGACCCACACATTATTTTTCGCTTCCTCTCATCACACTAGCGAATCTTCCAATTTTCCTTAATAATTCCTTAAACAAACCTAAACCAAAATTCAGTATGAATTAAATAAATTTACCATTAAAACAGCCCCCAAACACCTACTTATGAGTTCAAACCAATAGTTGAAATCATAACTATTTTAGGAAGCCAAACTAGTTAGATTCCTTACACTGTATCGATGCGAACTGTACGTACAACCGTCCTTTGCCTTTACGGATGATTTGGGTAGTTTGGGTCAGCACTGTAATTCAATAATATACTGGAAAATCTGTAGCTAATTAATTATTAAATTTCTTCATTTCATGAATTCATAGCCTTTACCCAACAACTATGTCAAAATAACAAACTAGTTATCCTTAATTGCACTTACGCTTCACGATTTGTAGGATTAGATTGGCTAATTGATCAAGAACGTCACTCTATAACTAACTTGTGATTAAAGGCTTCATAGGAGGTTTCAATAGCACAATTTAATGCTAGAAAAATATTGGCAAGACCCAAGAAATAATACAACCCCCTTTCTTGCACATAGGCGCACGCACCACCACCCATGGTGGCCAAAATTGGGGATGAATTTTAAAACGGTTTGAGATCTCATTATAATCTAGAAAAATAACTTCAAAATAATTTTAAATCCCCCAAATTCTGGATCTAGAAATTTTGGTTTTTAATTGACAAGATTAATCGAGAAACTAAAGAGAAAAGAGATTTTACCCAAGCTAGTTGAGAGACATGGCAATGACACTTTATTAGGAATGTTCGAGATCGATATTGGGATTCAAGATTTCAGATTTGGGGCTGATTTAGATGAGGATATATTCCAAAAATAGAGTCAAGGAAATGGTGAACAATCTTGCTGCAAAAAAGAAGAAGAAAGAGATGGTAAAATGAGAGGTGTAGGCGATGACAACAATGAGAGAAAGAAAGAAAATTGAAGAGAAAAGAGAGAGGAAGAAGGTGAATGACTAAAGTAGGGAAAATTGAATTAATGGCTGAAATATACAATAAAATTTTGTATTTATACTTAGGTTTCAAGGGTGTGGATGGCATACACATTAAAAAAAAGGATTTTGCAAAATTTAATTATTTCGCAATGGAAAGGATTCAAACTTGGGACTCAATTACTTTACATGCTTTCTCATATTTCTTTTAACCATTAGGCTTTTTCCTCATTCTTTAAATAATTTTGCAATGTTTATTTTAAAAACAAGGCATGACACATACAAGGGTTTAAGGCGAAATTTGCAAAATAAAAAAAATGATGCAAGAGAAGGGATTTGAACTTGGGTTTCAAGAAATGTTTCACTAACACTTAACCAACAAACCAATACCTCATTTATTTCTTAAAAATGCATAGATAATCTCAAAAATTAAGGCATGACCGATCTCTCTCAATTCACAAACCTGATTCTACTAACTCCTAATTTTTGGGATGTTAGAATAGGGGTTTTAATTAGAAAGAAATTTCAATTAATCAACCTAGAGTCAGTTGCTCTTACTCTCGAAAGAGATATTAGCATACTTTACGGATTTCTATAGATCAAGATACCAATTGAATAAATTGTTTAATTCAGATTCATAATGATAGATGAAGTCTAGGTGGATTCTTTCTTGGGTATTGTTTCACTTATTGGTTATTATTCAATTAGCTTCTTGATTTATTCTTTGTTGAGTTCTTTAGTTAAATTAATTAAGTAATTTTAGTTTAAATCAATCACTTCATTTTGTCGGTTAAATAATAGGAAAATGGTAATTACTAGTACTTTTAGTTCTCTTGGATACGATATCTTTATTCACCGTAGCTATACTATTTATTGATAAGTGCACTTGTCTTTGTCCTACTTTTAGTTAGTAATATGGTCCATCATTTTAGTTATTTATATTAACTTGTGGTCTTTTGGAGATGTTCTGGTTTATCTATATGCAGGTTGAATGAGTGTCTATAAGCACCATTGGTTTTGGTTTTAATTGTGGGTATAAAATGGTTTAAAAAGAATAATTTTTGCCTTTTTGTCAAAAGATATCGATATTTTGTGTGGAAGTATTGGTACATGACCAAATGAACAATGTTTTAAATTGGTAGAATGTCAAATTGGTATCAATACATGATTTTAGTAACAATACTAGTGAAAAAAGTATTGGTACCAAATCCTATGTATACTTACGCTTTTGGAATGTTTTTGCAAATTAAACAGAATGTCAATTTAGTATTATACCAAAATATGGCATCAGTCCTTATATTTAAGTATCTATACCTTGATTCTATGTATCGATACCCTTTGATTTTTACCATTACGAGGCTAAAAAGTGTATCAATACTTATCTTGGGTATTGATACTAATACCCTTATTTTGGAAAATTTGTAATTTAGTCTTTTTTCATGTTTGAATAAATTTATTTATATTTATGAACCCAAATAAGTTTCCTTTATGATTGTAAAAACTATTGTACTTATAATTGAAAATTGATTTGATGATTTTATATTGAATTAATTGACATACACTGTTCTAGAGATTGGAGTAGCATATCATAGCTCAGTCCCAGTAACCGGGTCGAGTGAGGGGTGTTACAGAAACGGTTAGAGTTAGGTGACAGTGAAAGCTGAGGCAAAGGTTCCAAAAGGTGGAACTACCCGACAGAGAAAAAAATTATTTTATGAACCCACCTTACCATATCATCCATTGTCCCTTCCAATTAAATAAAAAAACATCATCCTTTTTCCACATCATATGTACAGTTGGTAAGGAGAGTATTGGAAACAAATCCTATTCAAAAATGATATTATAGTAATAAACCCTAAATTGAATTTGAACCTATATTTTAGGATAGACAAATCCTTGTTTTGCACATCTCAAAAATCAAGCTAGTAGAATCAAGATAGTAAATCAGGGGTTAGTAAATCTGAAATCATAATTGGCATCAATAATTAAAACAATTAGGAATTAATTAAATAAAGTATTAAAATAAATATAATTAATACTTTTAGGTTAAGAAATTAAAATTGAGTGTTCAAGAACTAATTTGGTTAAAAAGAATTTTAAAAACGAGATTGGATTTGAAAATAATTTTGAAATTTGCCTTACCTGAAAAACAAGAACCAATTTGGAAAAGGGAGAAAACTGGAGGTGGTTGAATGGGCAATGACCCAATTTTTTAAAAACTGGTTGCCTATTTAACAACCCCCACGTCTTATTCTTCCCTCCCATTCATCATCCTTTTCAATTTTTTTCCAAAATACCAAATCAAAGCTTTTCTCCTTAAATTAGTTCATCTTATTTGATATTCAAGCTCTCCAAACACAAAATCTATCTTCAATTTTGAAGGATACTCATGTTTTCAACCTAAATTTCTGTAAAGTTCTTCACATCTTCAAATTTTGAATTAGCTTCATAACCATCGATTTTGCAAAATTAAGGTAACATTCTGACTTTTCATGTTCAAACTAAGTGTGCTAGCTTTTCAAATTGAGTTTTAATCGATTAAATCAAGATCTCAATAAATCATTTGATTTTAAGTTTATTTGAAGCTTGAAACTGGTGGATTTCTTTTTATTAAGGTAAGCTGCTATTTCAAAGATATTTTCAACTGATTTTGGTCCTATTAAAAGGTTTTTAAAGTCAATTTTAAAGATCTTTAAGGAATTCAAAGGATTTGGATGTTTTCCCCTTTTTAATGAACATGTTTAGCTTGATTTTTCCAAAAAATGAAATCCGTGTAATTGGCCTAAATTGAAGGTTTAAATATATAATTAGATTATATTTAGGATGTCTGGAATCAAAATTAAGGTTTAGAAACTAGATTTGAGTGGTGAAATCGCATTTTCGGCAAAACTAGCTAGTTTTCGGTAAGTATGATAGATGAGTTATGGTCTGTATTTTTTATACAATTTAAATATGATTTTGTAATACCCCTAACCCGTATTCATTGCCAGAAAAAGGTTACAGAGCATTACCAAAAACTTTTAACATAAAAGCATTCATTCTCAAACATTTCATAAATCATATCCTAAACTATGAAAACACTTGCATAACGTCCCCTTTTCAAGCCCTCCAGGCCTTAGAAACACTTTAGAAACGATTCGAGACTAAATAAAACATAATTAAAAGTTCATGGTAAAAGATAGAAAATTTCATACTATAAGGGTCGTATGACTGTGTGGCCAGGCCGTGTCACTCACACGGCTGAGACACACGCTCGTGTCTTAGGCCGTGTGGGCATTTGAAGTAGGGACACATGGCCATGTCCCAACCCATGTCTATACCCGTGTAACTTTCTGAGTTGGTTCACACGACCAAGCTATACACCCATGTGCCAAGTCGTGTACCTCTCGAAATGCAACCTTTAGAAAAAACTACAGGGGACACATAGTTGTGTTGTGTGGTCGTGTGGACAAGAAATAGGCCAAATTCAAGCCGTTTATTTCACCTAATTCAACCACACCCTTACAAGTCATTTGCACCTATATTCAAGCATTCTAAATGTGCTAACACATGCATATTCAAGCTAGATCATCACAGTATTTAATCATAGAAGCAATATGCCCAAAAGGCACCTCAATCATAACAATCAAATATAATAATACATTTGTTAAGTTTAACCACAAATCAACTACTGCATCATCCAAAATACCATAATTACAAGCCAAACATATTGCCTATATCATCAAGCACAAAGCGCCTATACATGTGCATATTTAACCATTTTTCTATTAACTTGTTTCTATGTCAAACATATCAAAATGACCTTACCATTGGGACTACTTCTCACATGCATCAAAACCATTTAAATGTCACCATTCTAACCAATTCCAAATGGTTCCAATAACCAACATATATATATACCAGATTATGTCCAAATGGTCATAATTCAACCAAACATATTTGGTTAAATCCTATATCAAAACATGCTCTAAATGTTCACTTTGCAAACATGCCAACTCTTATCACTTTGGCCATAAAACCATGCATCAATTTGATCTTATAAACACCAACCTTTAAACATCAAAGTGCTAAAAGCACACCAATCAACAAGGCATCAAATATTGTGAGTTTCACAAATTCAAAGCAACATTGCATGTCGATATCATTAACTAAACATTAGACATATGTCCATTTATACATGCCATTATAACCACGACCAAAGCATCAAAACTACCAATAAAATCGATGGATAGTGTGATGGATCTTCGACTAGCTTCCAACCTGATCGGCTTTCGATAATCTGTGAGGTAAAAGAAAAACTACGTAAGCAATGAATGCTTAGTAAGCTCATATAAACTTTAAGCATAATATTCCATTTCAATAATAAACTTTATAGGATAAACATAAATCTATGTCAATATTATAAGATTCATAAATCGATATAATCATCAACTCATAAATGAGTAAGTTCATTAATGTCGCATATTTATTGACCATTCATAACATGATAGGACTTCATGACACGTAATATATAATCATCAACCTTTTATAAGATTACATATCTTTCTATTTACTTACTTTCCATTTCGTCCCCAATGCTTATCATAAGCCTAAACAAGATTATTAACTCTTGATTCAGTGTATTTATCCATAGAATAAACAATTAGCTCACATAAAATACATCATAATACTTCCAAACTACGTACTTACCGTTTCATTTCCTTTACTTACCCATTTCGTATGCATAGTACAAGCATAATCATAAACATCAATCATATCCACAAGCTTGGCATAAGCCCTAGCACATCAACAATACATGTTAGTTTATTTAAACATGATTATGAATTTGACATGGATAACCATTATTCTTAAGTGTGATTAAATTGGATTTATCATCCATAACAACATGTCATGTTTTTTCATGTATCGCCATTCCATTGAGTTTCATATAAACATGTCTTAGTTACTATTGAACACTTACCATTTCATTTGCATACACATAAGACATAAATATAACATTAACCATAGCCACAAACTAGTGATTAAACACATAAGTTAGAAATATCATCACATGGTAAGATATGGGTACATAACATAGCATCACTTATATCACACCTTTCATAAACATGAATATTCATACTTTGATCATTGATACATCATACCTTTCCATATTAGTTGTAGTGAAGTCAATCGGAACCCTTACCGGAGCTCACACAAAGCGTGCTAAAAAATGGTCGTAACTATCCCTTTTCATACTCGATGGTCAAAACCATCCCTTTTCATTAATCGATGGCCGTCACCATCCCTTTTCATAGTTGATAATCATCACCATCCCTTTTCATAATCGATACACCATTGGATTTACGTCGTCTCACAATATGATAATTTGTATAATAACATATATATATTGATTCATTTTCAATAAAATCATATATTAACATTCAATTTTATCAACATTATACATAATACAGTTCATACAAACTTACCTGGCTAAATTGCAGAAATGACAAAGTGTAGGGGCATTTTAGTAATTTTTCATTAATGACAAAGCATAGGGGCATTTTGGTAGTTTTTCATTCTCCTCAATTTTCCACCCAATATTGATCTAAATTAATAATTTCATTCAATCTATTAATTTACACGGTAAAATATTGTACTTAGTCCTTGAGCCTAAAACATGCAAATTAACCATTTCTAATGCCAATTCACTTCATCTGAATATTCATGGCACATAAACCAGTCAAAATTTGAAATAATTTCATATTAAATCCTTGTTTATTCACTATTTCAACAATTTAGTCCCTAATCAGAAAATTCATCAGAATCACTTAACAAAATACTTTTAAATATTAACCAACATTTCAAATTCATCATTTAACATCTAAAATCACATAAATTCATCAATGGAAAAATTAAAAATCTTTAACAGTTTCAAAAATGAAGGTACGAGCTAGCTGGACCTAGTTGCAATGATCTTAAAAAAATAAAATTATTTAAAATGGGGCTAAATCAGACTTCAATGCAAAAGGGGACTTTGATCAAATGTTTAAACTATCATCCATGGCTTCCATCTTTCTCCAATTTTGACAAAAACCAAGAAAAAAGGTGATAGCTTAATTGTTTTGTTTTTATTTTAATTTAATTATAAAATTACAATTTTGTCCTTTTAATAATCATCCAAATTTCATGCTTTTAGTTGCCCAAAATTGTCCATTAAATTCTTAAATGGTCTACTTATAATTTAAGTCCCTTTTCATTTATTCAAAAAGCCATTTAATCACTCAAATCAAAAAGTGATCAAATTTTACATCTTTTACGATTTAGTCCTTTTTGCTTAATTAACTATCGAAACGTTAAAATATTCCAATGAAACTTTAATACCACCTTAATGGCATTCTGTAGATATTTATAAAAATATTTATGGCTAGGTTTATAGAAACGAGGTCCCGATACCTCATTTTTTAAAACCACTTGACCATAGGGTTTTACCACTTGAACTTAATAAATCACTTATGTAACATAAATTATCAAATCAAAAACCTTTTTAAAACCATTTTAGCCTCGTAAATATTAAATGATTATAGTTACGAACTTACTCGTCAATTTTGGTGGCCCCGAAACCACTGTTTTCGACACCACTAAAAAATGAGTTGTCACATATTTAAATATGTTTGAGGTTGTTTATAATGTGTTTATGATTGAATATGATATGAGACTTGAAAATGTGATATGAACATAAGTTGTGTCATATGTGAAAGTGTCCATAAAACAATAAGAATACATGTTTAAGTCGTTGTGTTTGGAGGATATATTATGTTGTATATTTGGTGTGTTGAGAGGCTATATCTGGTTGTGTTTGGATGGAATATTTGGTTGTATTTGGAGGCTATATTTGGTTGTGTTGGAGGGTATGTTTGGTTATATTTTGAGGGTAAATTGCATGTGTTTGGAGGTTATGTTTGGTTCTGTTCGGTGGGTGATAGCTTTATACTACATATTATATTCGTCGTATTTTGAAATTCAATTATCCAATGTAATATATTTCTTATATATGTTTTATAAGAACCTTGTGCACAAATCAATGTGAATGCTATAAATTATGCTTGGTTGGTTACCATGATTAATTGTGATAGTATGCTTTCTTCTTACTTTGGGTATTATGATTACTTGTGGCAATATTTGAGAACTCACTAAACTTGATTACTTTGGATATTAGTCCCGAACTACTTCTAAGCCATTTTTATGGCCTCGAAGGCTGGATTTAGGGGTTAAATGCATATGTTTGATAGGTTTCTGATTGAGATTAATTTATTTAATGTTATGATGGTAATGTTATTTTGATTGTTCAGAAATGCTCCTTAACCCTAATCCAGCGACGGAGAAAGGTTCAAGGTTTACAACTAAGTTGAATCTGCTTTAAATGAGTTGACTTCAACTCTTTAATGGACGAGGGACGTCCAATTTCACCGGTCACTGTTGATCCCTCCAGAATACAAAGACTGCCAACCTTTTTACCTTTCATCAAAACAATAGCCCCACAAGATACTTTAATGTCTCTTGACTCGATGTTAATTCTACAACACTTTGAGTCCAAATTTCCTATGGAGATGAGATTTTTCTTTAAGTCAGACACATGTCTGATATCTGACTGTCATAATTGTCCTATCGTGCATCTTGATTTGAATATTACCAATACCGGTTACCTTACTGGGTGAACCATTCCCCATGTGCACAACTCCACCTTCAATTGAACTGTATGTAAAGAACTAGTCCTTGTTGGGACATATGTGGAAAGAACACCATGAATCCAAGATCAAGTCAGATGTAAGCTCAAAATTTTCACTCATTGACGCCAACAAAAAATCATAACCCTTGCCATCGGCCAAATTAGCACCAGCTAAATCTTACTTGTTGCTCTCCGTAGCCCTTTTATTTTGCAATTTGTAAAAATTTACCTTGATGTGACCTAACCTTTTTACAATAGTGACATATCTTGTCTTGCTTCCTTGATGCTACCAATATCGAGGCTTACTTTTCTGACTTGCTATCTGAACCAAACTAATTGTTGAGTTTGTCTTTGCTTAACAGATGATGCTTCACATCCTCAAATAAGAGATTATTTCTGCCATAAATTAGGTTTTCCATTAAAAACTTGTATGAAAGGGGTAAAGAGCACAATAATAGAATTGTCTGATCCTCATTGTCAATCTGAACCTCAACATTCTTTCAATTATTCAAAAGAGTAATAAGTTGACTGATGTGATATTTAAGGTACTCACCTTCGTTCATGCAGAATATGTACAACCGTTGTTTCATCACTAATCAATTAGCCAAAGACTTGGTCGAGTAGAGGTTGTCTAACCTTATCCACAGTGTGTATGCCATTTTCTCCATCAACACCTCTTGCAATACGTTATTCGTGTAGCACAATTGAATTAAATATAAGGTCTTTTTATCTAATCTACCTCATTCTGATTTTTACATGTTTGCAGGCTTTTTTTTTTAAAGACCTTCTCAAAATTGCCCTGATTCAGAATTGCTGTCATCTGAAATTATCACAGATTGAAATTTGTGATGCTATCGAACTTCTCAATGTTGAACCTTGTTGCCATCATCTATAAATAGGTTGAATGTGAAAATTGACCAAACTCTAATACTAGTTTCTTAGGGATAAACCCGATTAAGGGAAGAACAAGTAAACTAATAAAGAAATTGAAAAGATCTAACACAAATATTTTGAATGGAAAAATCCTTTGAAGAAGATAAAAAACCATGGGAAAAGATAATTTCACCATAACAGAAAAAACGAAGAGTACAAAAGACGGAAGAAAATTGAGAAAATTGTATGACATGCTACCACGTCGTGACATGGAGTTCTCATCGTCGAGACGAGTTGGTGTCACATCATCGGGATGAGGTCTTCTTCTCGTCATGATGTCAGTTGCTTGTTGGGACAAGGAGCTCCTCCTTATTGTGAAATCACTTTATATTTGTCTATTAATTTGACCAAAATGCAAAGCATACTCCACAACATTAGACATAAAACTTAATACACTAAGCAATGATCCTGTTGTTGATTTTGTATGGGATGGAAGGTGATTTCGTAACCATACCCTATGAATGTGAAATCTTGGCATTTGGTCTTCAAAAGTTGGGAACCTCCTACTAATGTTTCACGTGCAAAGGTATCAAACCAAAGGAAGAAAAGCTTTGGAGTGGCAACTCAAAAAGCTATTGATGCTTTTTTTCTTTTTGGAGTTGATGCCCAAGAGCTCAAAAGAATTTTAGGCTCCGTTCATTTGGCATGAAAACATTTTTTGGAAAAGCTTTTCAGTCTTTTCTAGTGTTTGTTTGGCTGAAAATAATTTCCTAACGTAAAATGAATTACAAAACACGGGAAATGAGGCCTTTAATTTAGGAAAATGTCTTACCATTTTTATTTCGGTAAGAAATTTTCAGGAAAAAAAGCCAAGAACTCTCAACACCCTGATCTTTCATTTCCCCTCCTCTTCCCCTTCTGCCATCCTTAACACCCTAATCTTCTGCTTGCCATCAGCCAATAATGATTCTCAACACCAGACGCTGCCGTTCATTTTTTATTTTCCTCATCTTTTCCTTTCGTTATCAAAATCTGCACCGCACCACCAGTCGGCATATATACTTGGAGTCACCCTTCCCATCTGCATCCATCTTTTCCATTTCACTGAAATTTAAACCCTAGAATTTGGATTTGAATCGCTCCGAGACAGCCAAGGTGATAATCTTAACTCGTTTTAATATTTTTTTGTTCTTTTGAACTTGGTTTAGATTTGTATTTTGACCTAAATTAGGCGTCGTTCACTTTAAAAGGCTCACTTAATCTGTTTTAATTCTTCCTTGATTCTTTTTGTTGTTTTAATTTGCTGTGAATTTTATTTGGAATTGAAGTTGCATTCCTTTTTTTCAGTGTCTGTGTGGTTCTTATTATAGATTATAGATTTGAGAAAACCTTTTTGTTGTGGTTGGTACTACCTGATACAAGTTTTAATGAAGAAATTTTAGTTTACGTCTTTTACTAGTTGCAGTTAGTTTTGAAATTAGAATTGCTAGTTGCTTAAGACTTTGCATTTTTGTGAGAAGTAATGTTCAATGCTTGACTATCTTGTGGATGTTGATAACGAAAATTTATGGTTCTATAATTTGTAAACTGAGAGGCTTCTGTTATTGTGTGTTTTAAGGGGGCAGATTGATGGCGCTTTTTCTAAGGTAGGCTCATTTTATTGCATCCGTAGTGATATAACACGGGGTAAAACTGGGCAGAATGTGGCTTTTGGTGTGGTCAAAAATGTTGAGGCTTTTATAATGTGGGAAAAATCAGTCAATTTTACTTCTTTAACATGCAAAAATGCCAGGGTAGCGCAGTTCTTTCCTCTAGAAACTATGGGATTTCGAAGCAAAAGAAGGAATAGTGTGAGTGTTGCAGCAACCCCTCCCACAGAGGATGCTTTGATTGCTACAGAACCATTGACGAAACAGAACCTTGCTGGATACCTTGCATCTGGATGTAAGTCTAAGGAAAAATGGAGGTAAGAGTTCCCCTTCTTTGTTTTCTTTCAATTAAAGTACATTTTATCTTGCCCATTTTATGTTTTTTGACTTGTATAATATATTACCAGTCTCACACATGATACTTTAAAAACCTTTTGTTGCCTTTATAATTTCTTGATGTCAATAGCTACCCATATCTGGTCCTTGATGTGTATTTTATATGCATTTTTGTGTGGATGCATATTAACAGATGCATTGTAGTGTTAGGAATTTAGTTTTGTTCTTGCTTTTATTTCTTGGAGGTTCTTTTAGAGTTTTCTCATCAGGCTATCGGCTTGAAGGATAAAAACTTTAGGGTAACCAATAATGATAGGGGTGGAAAAAGTTTTAACAGTAAAATTTTGGATCAAGCTAGAACTCTAAAATTCATTGACTTGAGATTGTAGCTGTGCAGCGAATTTTACATTTATACAATATGAGAATCATAAAGGTCCCAATAATGAATATTTGAAGGTACTAATCATGTGCATCCTACTTTTTTTAAAATTTATGTCTTAGAGTATTCATTGCCAATGCTTAAATATTCCAAAACTTTGTCCTTCATTCTACCCCACTTATTTTGCCTTCGTCCTTTATAAGCAATCTGGCTTTTTTTGCCTTTCCATCTTCTGTCCTTTCCGTTAAGAAAATATCATCTATTTCTAGGAGAAATTCAATGTAATAAAAACCAAGAAATTTTATTGTGAAATTATGATGTTTGAAGTCCTGAACAAACAAAAAACTGTTTGAAAATGAAAAAGAAAATCTATTTTTACTCCAAAATATGTGATGAGTTACCGATGCTTTGGTGGTGAATTTCTTTCACAGTGATTTCAATATCCTTTCAGTGTCTTACGGAGCACTTTTTCTTCTTTATAGGAAAATTTTTAAATTTGATGTATGGTTTTGCTTCACCTTCATCTTACGTATGATTGCTACTTCTTTTTTCTCTGGTATGACATTGACTAACAACATGATTTTCAATGACGTCATTGATGCTAATCCCCCTTTCCTGAAAAAAAAATAATCGATGCTAATTGTGCTGCAAATGCTACTGATCACAAATATAGTGATTCTATTTAAATTATGATCTAACTGGACATTGATTAATGCATTACTTCTGAAGTCCAAAACTATTGATCTGGTTCTTACACACAAGTTATAAATTTTCTCTTTTAGATTGCATATTCCACTGCTGAGATTGACATAGTAAAAATTTGTGAGTGAAGAATTGTTGGATTTGATGAAACCTTGGTTAGTATGTCTAGATTAATTGAAGGTCTTCCAGATGTTGTTGCCCTTAGATTCCTAGCACGAGTTCCCTTCTACCTATATCCTAAGTTGGAGCTTGTTTCCCATTCATGGAGAGCTGCCATTCGTGGCTCTGAGCTGTTCAAAGCTCGACAGGAGGTTGGCCCAACAGAGGAACTTCTTTGTGTGTGTGCATACAATCCTTGTTTCTAGTATAATTTGGATAATATTATTAATTTCTAGTATTAATTTTGGTTTGGAAGCTAATTTATAATTATTCAATCCTTGTTTTTTATAACACAATTACAAATAATTTATTTGACTTTGGTTGTTTTCAATTGATGACAGTTAATATTGTAGCTTAATAATTGAGTATTATTATATATTTAATTTTATTTATTTATTTATAAATAAATCATTGCAATATATGTAAAATCAATTTAAAATATAAAAATTTATTAATATGTATATAAATTTATTAATATAGGTAAAAACAACTTTTCCGAAAAATATTTTCAGGAAATCTGCCAAACAACAAAAAATATTTTACACAGATTCATCCAAACACTAGAAAATATTTTCAGTAAATCATTTTTCAGAAAAGTAAATCATTTTCCAGAAATTATTTTTCAGAAAACATTTTACTGACAAACAAACGGACCCTTAAAGTGTACTATTCTTACCGACAGTCAATAAAGATTATACTTTATAATATTGGTGAGTAATGAAATTTTTGAAATTAGAACTCAATAAAAAACAAAAAATCATTTTATATTACACTCTTAAAAGATGCTCCGATGTTTATAAGATATATCAAATAATTTGTTTCATATATGATTATATAGATAGGTTAATGTATCAAATTTTTTTATAAAAATAATCATGGACTAAGGCCTTGTACATAGGAGTTGTTACCATTCTCAAGGAGGTATTTGCAACAAAAGTAGTGGGGAAAAGGTTGTAGCCATGCTAAATTTATCAGTTCCATTAATTATTAAATTCCATTCATTTCTCTTCTGTTTTTGTCTCAAATTTCATTGAAATTAATTTTCATAATGTTTCTTTCAAAAGAAGTAAAATAATAGTATTGGTAAATTGCAACATATAAGCACACAATTTTATTTTAGGTTATTACTCGATGTTTAAAAAATTTATTTATATACAAATATATATTTAATTTTAAATCTTAAAATATTCAAATTAATGGTTAAAGATTTGTTACGTAATTTAAAAATTTTTACGCTTAAAAAATAAAACTATTTATAAAATAGCATTATATTAAAACAATAAAAAGATCAAACGTGATCATCTCATTTGAAAATAATAAAAATAAAATCAAGCCTGAGGATTTTGATCTTTGAAATTAAAAGTTACTTCAGTTCAATCGAATGCCCGGTCAAGATAATATCTTCGAAAATCTTCTAATCTTTTATATGGTATGTTTGAAAGATATGTACAGTTGTTAAGGAAAGTACTGAACAAAATCAAATTCGATAACGGATTTTTTGCATAGCGAAAAATTCAAATTTTGAAAACTTAGTTGGTTTGGGATATTTATAACAATAAACCCTAAACTGAACTTGAACTTGTGTTTTAGGATTGATGGATCCTTACTTAGCACATCCCAAAACTCGGGCTAGTAGAATCAGGATAGTAAATCAGGGGTTAGTAAATTTGAAATCGTAATTGGGATAGATAATTAAAATTATTAAGAATTAATTAAATAAAATATTAAAATAAATAGAATTAATAATTCTAGGTTAAGAAATTAAAATTTAGTGTTCAAGAACTAATTTGGTTAAAAAGAATTTAAAAAAAAAAGATTGGATTTGAAAATAATTTTGAAATTGGCTTTAATTGAAAAACAAGAACCAATTTGGAAAAGGGAGAAGACTAGAGGTGGTTGAATGGGCAATGGCCCAATTTTTTTTAAAATGGTTGTTTATTTAACAACCCCATGTCTTATTCTTCCCTCCCATTCATCATCCTTTCCAAATTTTTTCCAAATACCAAATCAAAGCTTTTCTCCTTAAATTAGTTCATCTTCTTTGATATTCAAGCTCCCCAAACACAAAATCTCTCTTCAATTTTGAAGGATACTCATGTTTTCAATTTTTGTAAAGTTCTTCGTATGTTCAAAACTCGAATTAGCTTCATAGCCATTGATTTGTCAAAATTAAGTTAACATTCTGACTATTTATGTTCAAACTAAGTGTAATAGCTTTTCAAATTGAGTTCTAATCAATTAAATCAAGATCTCAATAAATCATTTGATTTTAAGTTTATTTTAAGCTTGAAACAGGTGGATCTCATTTTATTAAGGTAAGTTGCTATTTCAAAGATATTTTCAACTATTTTGGTCCTATTAAAAGATTTTTAATGTCAGTTTTAAAGATCTTTAAGGAATTTAAAGGATTTGGATGTTTTCCTCTTTTTAATGAACATGTTTAACTTGATTTTTCCGAAAAATGAGATCCATGTAATTGGCCTAAATTGAATGTTTAAATATGTAATTAGATTATATTTAGGATGTTTGGAATCAAAATTAAGGTTTATAAACTAGATTTCAGTGGTGAAATTGCATTTTTGACAAAACTAGCTAGTTTTTAGTAAGTATGATAGATGAGTAGTGGTCTGCATATTTTATATAATTTAAATATGTTTGAGGTTTTTTATAATGTGTTTATGATTGAATATGATATGAGACTTGAATATGTGATATGAACATTATAACGCCCCAAAATTTCTGATTTTGTTATTGTGAAAATATGACACAAATATCTGTCAGTTTTATTGGTTATGTGTTTTAGGAGTGTTTGAGAGGTCCCAAGTTCAAGCCTTCGCTTGGGAAAATTTTAGTATTTTTAATGAATTAGGTCTTACTCTTGTTTAGTAGGCTTTTATTTGATTGTTGGGTAAATTACATCAAAATGGGCCTACTAGTTTGGTGGTTAAATAGTGTGTTATTATTGTGGAGGTCTTGTGTTCGAATCCCTATGCAGGCAAGGGTATTATTTTTTTTTTGCTTAGATTTCGGGATAGAGTTGTGTAATAGGGGGATTCTAAGTAGTGGATGTGTAGTGGAAGTTAAGGGAGAAGATTAAGGGATTTTGGAGGTTATCGGGATTTTTTTTTCCATAATTGAATTTTGACTCTCTTTTCCAAAAAAAATTATGCCGTCTATTCTTCTCCCTCTCATCTTGCCAAAATTCTCTGAGTATTTTCATCTTTCTCTTCTTTTTCTTCTTCTTGATTTTTCTCTAATCCATTTATTTTCCTTCATTTTCGCACGCGGTTAGTGCTCGCTTAGTTTCGAAAAGTGTTTCTCTTTATTTTTGTCATGAATCTCTTAACGACTGAAGAGGTAATTTTTTTCTCTGCGATTTGGGCGTAGGGGGAGGCTCGGACTGGTGAATTCAGTGTTCTTGTCTTAACAATAGTTAAACGGAGGGTTATCGTTGGTGGTAAGTTGGGTTTCTGTTCGTTCTTGGTTGTCAATTTGCTTGTAAATCCATTAAATTGATGTTGAGTGTCTTGGTTGTAGGCTTTGGAGTGCTCGGGGACTATTTTAGCATCAAAGAAAACCAGGTGTCTACCCAAAGCCAAAAAAAAAAAAGATTCAACGAAAAGCTGAAATTGCTTGCTATTTCGACAATAGCAGTAGGCTAATTTTCAAAAATCGCCATAAATTGTGGAAATCGAATTAGAGGATGAATAAAATATAGAATTAAAGATTATTGAGTCTAGTCTCTCATAGAAGAAATGGTGTAAGCAATGCAATTGTAAATCGTGAAGTATAATAAACTTTGTGGACAAGGTTAGAATGAATTCAGGTTCCCCTGTTCTGACTTTGGAAAATCATCAAAAATTAGAGAAAAATAATTAGGGGTTAAAATTATTAATGAATCTATTTTCAATATAAAAAAATGGGAACATCAATCAAATTTTGTACTAAGAGATAATTAATTTTTAGCAAAGAAGGGACAAACTTGTTAGACAGCAGAACAGGGGTAAGTTTGAAGATTTTATTTGTATTTATTGGCTAAACCAAAAATTGTAAAAATTTTATGGTAGAAAGGTATTTGAGTCTAGTTTCAAAGACATTAAGCGAATCTTAATTCAAAATTATGTAGCTGAAGATATAAATAATTTAGTAACAGTGACTCAAGTAGACAATTTTGAAAGAACATATAAGTAAATAGTGAAAATCTATATGAATAATTAACTAGCACGGGTTACATTAAAAATGGATCTTGTGGCCAAGGCCAATTTGGGTCAAGTGGGTCACATGGGCGTGTGAGCCCATTTTTCTAAAAAGTTTTGTAATGTTGCACGGGTCGCCCAAGACGACTGTGGACCTACTGTAAGGTTAGTAAGCTTTACTTAGACCCCCTATATGTGTGATATGTCTATCTGATTTCTATATCGAGCATGACTTATGATATCTGAATGTATGTACTATTAATTGCATAATGGCATGACATATTTTGTATGTTGCATTGCATCGGGGTGAGTTGATGATATTTGGAGGAAGTGTCTGAAAGGCTATTAAGCCTGTTATTTAGCAGCTCAGCTGTAACCTTCTGATTATGTGCCACATTTCGATACATCATGGTGTGTAGGGATGAGTGGGTTGATTTAATCCCCATATGGTGTGTAGGGTTGGACGGAGGTGGTGTGTAGAGGCTAGTGGGTAGGATTCTGATTTACTGTATCTGCATTCTGTATCTAATATGGGCCAAGGCACTAATGTATTTCTGAGACTGTATCTGAATGGGTTAAGGCCCAAACTGATTTTGTGGTGGGCACAGGCCTCAGACTGTATCTAACCGAATTCTGTTGATTATCTGTATGCATTTTTTCTGTGGGGATTTCACACTGAGTTTGCGAAAACTCAACATTTCTCTGTTTAATCTGTACTGGAAATCCCCAAACTTAATGGGTTGGTGTAGCGGAGGACTTGACGGTGGCCACACGTAAATTTTAGACTATTTTCCGTTAATGCCTAGAATTTATTACTTATTTGGGGTTTTTGATGTATCTTCTGGACTATGGACTGGTTGGCTTTAAATTTGGGACTTTATACTATTTTTTTATGGATTTTTTAAAAAACTACAACTCTACAAAAGATGCTTTTTTTTTCTAAAAACTAAAGTTTTTTGTAAATAGAAACGATTTTCCCTAAATTAATTGGTTACAAAAGCTTTCGCTAAGAGACAAGTTTTAAAGCAAATCAACAAGTTTTTTTTCGAATTAAATAAAAGCTAACTTACTGTAACAGTTTTTAAACTCGACAATCTTGTCTTCAAATCCCTTTCTATGTGACATCGTCAGATTCGACCATAACGTCTAGGCCGAGTTTGGGGTGTTACATTTAGTGGTATCAGAGCCAGATTGCAAAACTCGACTGTAGATTTGGGTTTTAAAACTTGGTTTTAAAGAGATGATTTTTAAATTGTTTGAAATATTTTTGACTGAGTATGTGGTACACTGAGTCTCCGACACTGATTCTGTAAGTGTTCTAAAAACTCCGACAAGTTTTTAAAAATATGAGTAGCATATTCTCAAACTACTATAGGTAGTACACTATACTGAGAACACTGTAGATAGTGTATACTGAAAATAGTAGAGAAACTAAAAATTGTAGTAAGACTGCGATTCATGATAACAAACTCTAAATATCTGATACTGTTTTGCATAAAATATCTACTAATAGATATCGAAACTATAACTGATTCATAAAACTGATAACACGGATAAGCTACGAATTCTATGATGAGTGCATGAGGTAGATAGTGTATACTGAAAATAGTAGAGAAACTAAAAACCGTAGTAAGACTGCGATTCGTGATAACAAACTTTAAACATCTGATACTGTTTTGCATAAAATGTCTACTAATAGATATCGAAATTGTAACTGATTCATAAAATTGATAACACAGATAAGCTACGAATTCTACGATGAGTGCACGAGGTATCCACGGACGGGGTACATGAGGCCGAGGTAGAGGCCGTAGAGGGGCTCGAGCGGAGTCCTCATCGTTAGGTAGCATGCCGAATCTGGATACGAACGAGACACTGGTTTCACCTGCTACAGAGGTTGGGTCTCATGATCGCATGGTCAGGGACGACGCCTTGTCCCAAGCTATGCTGAGGATATTAGAGAGGGTCGCTGGGCCCAACACTAGATCTGTGGGCCGAGGGTCGGTTACGGAATGACACCGGTCCAATAGGGCTAAGCTGCTCAAGGGTGTCACTGGAGTCACCCCTAGCATGTTCGAGTACTGGATGGAGGCCACGAAAACAATCATGGATAATCTGGACTTTACCCCTAAACAGAAATTGAAAGGGGTTGTTTCCTTGCTTCACAATGAAGTATACCAATGGTGGCTGACCGTTAAGGAGGGCAATCAACCTGAACGACTGGCTTGGGATTTCTATAAGTCTGCTTTCCAAGGTAAATATGTGGGGGCAAGCTACATTGAGGCTAGAAGATGTGAGTTTCTGAATCTCACGCAAGGGGATCGTCCAGTGGCCGAGTAGGAGGTCGAGTTTCTGAGATTGAGCCACAATGCGCAAGGCATGGTGATGACTGAATATAAGTACTGTGTCCGCTTCGAGGATGGACTCAGGGACAGTTTAAGAGTTTTAATAGCTTCGTAGAGAGAGCATGACTTTTCAACACTGGTAGAGAAGGCAAAGATCGCCGAGGAGGTGAAGTGCACTGAATGCTAGAACTGAGATAAAAAGAGAGGCAAGAATAAGAGGGATTCGGAACCCTTGATTTCTACGATAAGACCTAAGAAAAAGGTCAGATCTGGTGGACCAGTTAAAGTTGGAGCCCCTGTTGCACCTACTGGGATCACGTTTTGTAGCCATTGTGGAAGACGCCATCCGGTCAAATGTTGGAAGATGACTGGGGCTTGTTTAAAATGTGGGTTTACTGAGCATCGTGTTTGAGAGTGTCCGTTGAGGGCTGATCAGGTGCAAGCTACGGGTTCTAGTACTGCACAGCCATCGGGGGTAGTTCAGCAGCCGCCTAGGGGCCGTGGTTAGGCTAGGGGTGCTAATGGTATGGGTCGGGAATAGAGAGCACCAGGCAGAGGTGCTGGACAGGCTAAGGTGAGACAGTCGGCCCTAGTTTATGTTGCTCATCACTGAGAGGATAGAGATGCTCCGGATGTCATCACGGGTACATTTCTTATTTTTGATGTGCCTTACACTGCATTGATAGATATAGGATCTACGCATTCCTATGTTGCCTATTCTATTTCCAAAAACCTAGAAATTCTGGTTTAGAGTACTTCTAGTGAGGTGACTATGCTGAGCCCGTTAGGGCAATCTATTAGAGTTAGCAAACTGTATAGGGATGTTCCTTTAGAGGTTTAAGAGATGGTATTTTTGGCTAATTTGATGGAGCTTCCGTTTGGGGAGTTCAATATGATATTGGGGATGGACTGGTTGGTTAAGCATTGTGTTAGTTTGGACTGTGCGACTAAGAGGGTCGTATTGAGAACTGAAGGGGGTAATGAAGTAGTTGTAATTGGAGAACGTCGAAATTACTTGGCTAACAAGATCTCTACACTGGTAGCTGAGAAACTGGTTCGCAAGGGATGTGAGGTGTATTTGGCCTACCTGAGTGTTTCCGCTTCTGGGAACTCTACTGTTAAGGACATCAGAATATAAAGGGATTTTTTGGACGTCTTCCTGATGAGCTACTAGGTTTACCTCTAAATCGGGAAGTGGAGTTTGGTATTGAGCTTCTACATGGTACAGCTCTGGTGTCTATCACTCCCTATCGAATGGCACCAAAGGAGCTTACAGAGCTCAAGGCTCAAATTCAGGAGTTATTGGATCGTGGGTTCATCCACCCTATGTGTCCCCGTGGGGAGCATCGGTACTATTTGTTACGAAAAAGGATGGATCCATGAGGATGTGTATCGACTATTGACAACTAAATAAGTTCACTATTAAGAGCAAGTATCCACTTTCGAGGATTGATGATTTGTTTGACAAGTTTCGAGGGGCGTCTATATTCTCCAAAATTGACTTGCATTCTGGGTATCATCAGTTGAGGGCTAAGGAGGCTGATGTGCATAAAACGGCATTTAGGACTCGTTATAGTCACTACGAATTCCTAGTGATGCCATTTGGACTGACTAATGCACCGGCAGCTTTCGAGGATCTGATGAACCAAGTATTTTAGTCCTACCTAGATTGGTTTGTAGTGGTGTTCATCGATGACATATTGGTTTATTCGAGGACTGAGGATGAGCACAACGAGTACCTTAGGATTGTTCTTCAGATTTTGAGGGAAAAGCATCTCTATGTTAAGTTCGGCAAGTGTGAGTTCTGGTTACGTGAAGTAACATTTCTAGGTCATGTGGTGTCTGCTAAGGGGATTTGAGTCGATCTTCAAAAAATTGAGGTTGTATTGGCCTGAAAGTAGCCTAAGAATGTGTCTGAGGTCCGCAGCTTTTTGGGGCTGGCAGGTTATTACCAACAGTTTGTGGAAGGATTTTCACTGATCGCAGCACCCCTGACTAAGCTGTTACGTAAAGGTGTACCGTTTGACTAAGATTGTACTAATTGAGACTTCAATTTTGGTACAGTCTGAACCTGAAAAGGAGTTCACGGTTTACAGTGATGCATTACATGTTAGTTTGGTATGTTTGTTGATGCAAGATGGTAAGGTGGTTGCATATGTGTCTCGTCAGCTTAAGACACACGAGGCGAACTATGTAACGCACGATTTGGAATTGGCCGTTGTAGTCTTTGCATTGAAAATCTGGAGGCATTATCTATACGGTGAGAAGTGTATTATCTACACTGATCATAAGAGCCTCAAGTATTTCCTCACTCAGAAATAGTTAAATCTTAGGTAGCGTAGATGGGTTGAGCTGCTTAAGGATTATGATTGTAACATTGAGTACCATCTCGGCAAGGCTAATGTGGTGGCCAATGCGTTGAGCCATAGGGCTATGACCAATCTAAGAGCGATGTTCACTCGACTTAGCCTATTCGACGATGGAAGTCTGTTGGCAAAACTTCAGGTCAAACCAACATGGATTGAACAGATTCGAGGTAAACAGCTGGAGGATAAGTCTTTCAGGTTGCATTTTCGTCAGGTTGAGAATGGTGGCACTATTGATTTTGGGATAAATAATGATGGGGTACTTTGTTTCTGCAGTTGAATTTGTATGCCGAATGATGAGGATTTAAGGCAGTCCATTCTGAGAGAGGCGCATGGTAGTCCCTTTACTATACATCCCGACAAGAACAAGATGTACCAAGATCTTCGAGAATTGTACTGGTGCCCAGAGTTGAAGCGTGAGGTTACCAACTTCGTTGCTCGTTGTTTGACTTGTCAGTAGGTTAAGGGTGAGCAATAGTTACCTTTAGGTTTGCTGTAGCCGGTTAAGATACTGTTATGGAAATGGGAGCGAGTAACAATGGACTTCGTTAGTACGTTGCCTCTAACACCCACTAAGAACGATTCTGTCTGGGTCATCGTGGATCGATTGACCAAGTCTGCTCACTTCATCCCAGTAAGGACAGACTTTTCTCTTCAGAAATTAGCTAAGCTCTACATATCGAAAATAGTGAGATTGCATGGGGTACCTATCTCAATCATTTCCGATCGAGATTCTCGTTTCATGTCTCGGTTCTGGAAGAAGCTTCATGAGGCTCTAGGTTCAAGATTAGACTTCAGTACTGCTTTCCATCCTTAGACAAATGGTCAGTCGAAGAGGGTGATTCAGATATTGGAGGACATGTTGAATAGCTGTGTTATTGATTTTCGAGGCAGTTGGGAGGAGTACTTGCCGTTAGCGGAGTTTGCCTACAATTATAGCTTCCAGTCTAGCACCTAGATGGCACCTTACGAGGCACTGTACAGTCGTAAGTGTCGCACTCTTTTATATTGGACTGAGTTGGGCGAGTGACGTGTTCTGGGTCCTGAGTTGGTCTCTGAGATAGAGGATAAGGTTAGATGGATTCGGGATCGTTTGAAAGTAGCTTCTGATAGGTAGAAATCGTATGCAAATTTGAAGAGGCGTGAGATCGAGTATTCTATTGGGGACTTACTTTTTCTCAGGGTCTCGCCTTGGAAAAAAATTCTAAGGTTCAGTCGTAAGGGCAAGTTGAGCCCTCCATTTATTAGACCGTACCGCATTTTGAAACGTGTGGGACCTGTCACTTATCAGTTGGAGTTACCTCTGGAGTTAGACCATATTCATGATGTTTTTCATGTCTCGATGTTGAGGCGCTACAGCTCTGATTCCACGCATGTTGTTTCTGTTAGGGAGATTAAGGTTAGGCCAGACTTGACGTTAGAGGAGGAGCCGGTTCAGATTTTGGAGTATGATGTAAAGTTTATTCGAAAAAAGTCTATTCCCTTAATGAATGTTTTGTGGCATAATCATAGCATTGAGGAGGCCACGTGGGAGCTTGAGGATGCGATGCATTAGCAATATCCTCATTTGTTTTAATCAAGTAAAATTTTGAGGACAAAATTTTCCATTAGGGGGTAGAGTTGTAACGCCCCAAAATTTCTAATTTCGTTATTGTAAAAATATGACACAAATATCTGTCAGCTTTAGTGGTTATGTGTTCTGGGAGTGTTTGGAAGGTCCCAAGTTCAAGTGGCTGGTGAAACAGAAGCATAAAGGCAAGCCTTTGCCTTAGCCTCCCTAGTGGTTCTTTCCTTGTGCATTTATATCTGGTTCATAGTTGGATTGTTGGGAAGTGGAGTCACCCATAGTCTTCCTCGACAGCTTCCCAATAATCGTAACCCTCCATGTATGCTTGCATTTTCATAGCCCATTCTTAATAATTCTCTCCATTAAACATACGTGAGGCTAAGGAAAATAGGTTACTTGATCTCGATTCCATTTTTCCACAAAACCTCACAAGTGTATCTCTTAATTTTCTCTCAGAACTCTTACAAAACATTTCTCACAAGTCCCTCAAGAAAATAGCTTTAATACCACTATTGTTTTAGCAAAGAACTAATTGAAGAATAGAAAAAATATGAATGAAGGGATAATTTAATTCCTTAACAAAACAACTCTTAAATACCAGTATCAAGTAACAAGCTCAACCAAAAATTAAAATTGTTACTCCTACTAACAAGCTAAGCTAGCAATTCTCCCTAAGACTTAATCAAATCTCCTTTGAACATAGCCTCATTTTTTAAAAAATAGTTATAGCCTTGAGACACTAACATTCTCCTCTGGACTCAAGTGTTACAGACACCAATTTTATTCTTAAGAAACTCAAATCCACTAACCAATTTCTTCAATATTCGCCTTCTATGAATTCTTTCTCGACTAGTGTAGCTTCAAGAGTTGCCTCCAATTATTTTCCTAGCATACAATTCCATCTAAATCAAAATTCCATAATTCAAAATCATCACAAGCTGCTCCAGAAAAGTCATGAGAGTGGCCAAAATGCCGCCCCTTCTTCCGAGGTATTGTGTTGTCACTATACTTGCGATTATTACCATTTATGGTTTGGTTAACAAATCTTCTCACAACTATCACCTTACCAACTAAATTCTTAAACTCAACAACATCTACATATGTCAATTCTTTTGCATATGAAGCTTTGTCAGTTGACTTTTGATTTTGGAAACATAACCCACTATTCTCTTCTAAAAGTTGCACATTACTCTCGATCTTCTAAGATAGATTTTTTTTTGTAGCCCATCAACATGTTCTTCAAATATTTCATGTACAAAAGATGATAGCTTATCATCAGAGAGAGATGTCAACTACTTCTCCAATAGAGTTACCTTTGCATGCAACTCCTAATTTTCAAAACACTTGATTTGCAGTTGTTCTTGTAGGATACGATTATCTGTTGATTTTAACTCAAGCTCAAAACTCTTTTCATTACATTGTGTCATCAATTTCATAATTGTTTGTTGCATTGATGTCATTCCTTCCTAACACTTGGATGCTACTTGCTCCTCCTCAAATGGATTCAATGAGAGACTCTTCTTTTGCATCTTGATCCTAAATAATTCATTGCCACTAGAGTCAAGTATCAAACACCTTCCCTCTTCGAACATCACCTTGAATCTCTTTTCTACCAATTGCCCCGCACTCAATAAATTTTGATCAATCTCAAATACAAACATAACATTTGAAATCAACTTAGTTCCAATACAGCTCTCTATTGTTAGTGTGCCTCTTCCCTTCACTTCTAGGTATTCTCCATTCCTATCCTTACTTTCGACTTCAATGACCTGTCAAGGTTTTTAAATAACTTTAATTACAAGACATGTTATTGGTACAACCACTATCAACTAACCAACTATCACATAGAGTGCTAGATGAGAAGCAAGAGAGAAAAATAAACGACCCTCTTCTTCTTTAATAGCAGCATGTGCTCTACCTTGCTGCTGATTTCTCAATTCCTTACAGAACCGCTCAAGGTGCCTCATCAAGTTCCACCTTCTACATTTCACATCTGGCCTTCTCCAACACCAGAAATGGGGATGATTCTCTTTTCCACAACACTTATATGAATAATATTTATTATAATTTTCAATACTATTGCCTTTTGCAACATTTTTTAAACCACTATTGCAATCACTCCTCATCCCATTCTATTTTTGTTCCTCTCCTTTTTCGCTCTACTGCATCTTAGCCTTCAATGCTCATTCTATGCTTCTTTTTTAACTTCCTTCATGCCTCATTAGCCTCATCTACTCTTAGGCTTGTAAAGCACTGATCAACTCCACTGCTCTCAACTGAGTCAAGTCGTTGGTGTTATTCAAAGAGGCAACCGTTACTTCATATTTCTCAGGCGCTGAGACAAGTATTTTCTGCTTCAGTCTAAAATCAGAGAGATCAGTCCCTAGAACTCTTACCTTATTAGCAATATCTATGAACTTGTCTGAGTATTCTTCGATTGACTCAGAGTCCTTCATTTGTAGGCTCACAAATTCTCTAATCAAGTTCAACACTTCTGTAATAGCCCGATTTTAGCTAAATCAGAATAGTGGTTTTAGAACTACAAATCTGAGGCCGTAAAATTATTTTAATATTATTTTTAGTATTTACAGTATGTTATTTAATACGTGTGAAAATTTTGTGATTTAATTTTACCGATCGGTTAGTTAATTTGATAAAAGGACTAAATCACGTAAATTGAAAAACTTGAGTTCTATAAGTTAAATGCACTAAATGGCTATAAAACCTAAATATAAGAGTAGTTAGGTGGCAACTATACCATTTTTTGTGTTAGTGGACATTTATGAGTTTGGTTTTATGGAAGTTATTAAGTTTTTAAAGGGTATAAAGGTAAATAGGTAATTAAGGTTAAAATTAATAAAACGAAGTCATTTTTTTATTTCATTCATCTCTTTTCTCACCGAAACTAAAAATAAGAAAGACCATTTGAAGCATTTTAGGGTTCGGCCCTTTATCTTCTTGATTGAGGTATGTTTTGAGTTCGATTTTGGATAATTTTTACGTTTTTGAGATCGTTGCTTTGTATTCTAGCTAGCCCATGGTTTAATTTTTGAATTTGATGATGATTTTGAGAAATTTCATTGATAAATATTCAAGCTTTTTGTTGTTTGATGATGAAAAATAAATATTTGTTGATAGATTTTCATATTTTATTAAACGATTTTTGATGAAAATGCTTATTATGGATTAAATTGTGAAATTTGTAAATTAGGGGTTAAAATGTGAAATAATGCAAGTTTTGGGTTGCTAAGGACCTCTAATAAATTCGGCTAAGCATGGGTATGTTGAAATTTTGTGTAATTTGTGATTTTGTCAAATAGGGACTAAATTGAATAAATGTGAAACTTTAGGGGCTAAAGTGCAAAAAGTCCAAATAGGTATTTTTGAATGAAATTGAATGAATAGGTGATTAAATGAGATAAATTTGAATTGATTCAGATCAAGAAAGACAGAAATCGAAGTTAGATCGGGGAAAATCGAAAGTTATCGAGTAATCGATCCGATTCATAAATTTTTAATTCGAGGTAAGTTCGTAAGTGAATAAATATTTTTGAAATTAATTATAAATGTTTTATACCTTGATGGAATTAAATTGTACATGGTTATATATTGTTTGTAATACCCAATTTGCCCGACCCAGTAAACACCAAAAGAAAAACCGAAAATAAAACACAAAAATAAATAAAAATTAAATAACAGTCCAAATGTCCAATTATACAAACCCGATTATAAGCCCAAAATTACAACAAAAAACCCAATCCCAAGCCCAAACCTAGTTCACCCCTGGCCCAAAATCCACCAAAACCCTAGTAGTACCCAGTTCCCAGCGCCGTAGCAGCCAGGACCTCCGTGTGTACCGAGCCACTCCCCACGCGTGTAATGCCTCCACGCGCCTCCATCTGGCCTCTGTACACGCCACGTCCACCGCCTCCGTACGTCGTACCTGCAAATAGGATGAAAGCAGCGTAGCAAAAAACATTATATTTTTTATTTTTATTGGCCTTTTTTGAATATTTGGGCTATAAAGAAACAGAAAGCCATTGTAATTTTTTTATGCAGATTGAAGAATACAAAAACCAAAAATATTCAGAGAAATCGAAACAAAAAAATTTGAAATTTGATTGCAGACGGCACAACATGTGGAGGCTGGTACCTAAGGTTCTTTGTCGGAGGTGATAAATCAGATTTTAGGTTTTTTTAAGGTTTTATTTTTTAAAAAGTTTTTTTTAACGCGTGAAATGGCACTGTTTGAGCCTCATTACAATGGCTTCAAAATGGTGCCGTATCATTCGACACCCGATGACCCGATCCAATTGCAGCTTGACCCACTTGTTTTGGTAGGGGAAGGGTTATTTGCAACCATGACCCATCCGCCTTGTAACAGTATTTCAATTCGATACTTTTTTATTTTATTTCCTTTTTAAATTTAATCTTTAATTTTATTTTTGTTTCGATTTGATCCGCAACGAAGCACTGCGTTTTGGGAGGATTGGGAATATTCCCTTTTTGGTCCCTCATGTTATTCGCGCACTCGATTCGGCCCCTTTTCATTTTTATTTATTGCAGATTTCCCCCAAAATTTCCGTTTTCATTCCAATTTAGTCCTGATTGATATTTTCGCTATTAATTAATTTATTATTATTATTTTTATTACTATTTATTATTGTTGTTGATATTATCATATTTGATTATATTCCTATTTACCTATTTATATATAGACATATATATTACTTTATTATTTACTATTATTTTAAACTGTTTTTTATTACACATATATGTACATACGTAATATATATTATTTAATTTTAAACTATATTGTTTTATATCTATTGCTATATAGATACTTTACTTCTTTTAAATATCCGCATATATTTAGCTTATTTCACTTTTTGCATGTTATTATATATTATTACTTACATGAAGTTTTTCACTCCCTATGTATTACTTATCTTAAATTAATATATGCATACTATTTTATATATTTTAATTTTATTTTTGTATAATATTCGCTTCAAAATTAATCTAAATACTATTATTTATGTAGTGTTTATTTTGTTAACTTTATTTTGAATCTATCACAAACTCATATATATTATTTATTTTAAATTTTTGTACATATATTTTTATTGATTTACAATTTCCATTTCCTTCACGCCATTTGTTTTTCTTAGTTATTTCAAAACTCGTACCTTTAATTTGCATTTGCATTAATGGGCTCATTTTTTTTAAACTTTTGAACGTTGATATTGATATTGGCATAATGTACAATTGAGATTATTGTTGCTATATTTGTTTGTACTTATTTATTGATTATTCAATGTTCATTAAAGTATATTTTATGTTCGAATTATTCTTTTGCGTAATATGTTACTGTTCAATCACACTACATTTGTTTTAAAAATTGTGTTTCATTGGAGCACTAAAAGACATTTTATTCTATAAATTTTCAAAAGTGCTCAGTGTTCACGATTCTCGAGAGGATTGTACCCTAACTTACTAGGCTTCAATTCTTTTCGATGAATTTAGATAGCCAAGTATTTGTTTTACAATAAAACCATATAGTTTCAAAATAAAAAGCTCTCTTGGGATTTCAGAATGTTGGATCCTAACTCACTGGATATGAAATTTTGCTACCTCGAATTAAGGATTTTAAAAATAAAGGCAATATTCTGTAACAGCCCGAATTTGGGGTTAGTCAGAACAGTGGTTTTGGGGCCAAAAATTTGACGAGAAAAAATTTATTTTTATTATATTTTTATGGTCTACGATTTCAAAAAATGATTTCATAAAAATTTTGTTAAAAAATTTCGACGTTTGGGCACTCAATTTAGCCAAAAGGACTAAATTGTAAAAAGTGCAAAAGTTAAGTTCTACATGTAGAAGTGTTCAATTGTTATGAAATTTTAAATTGGAGGTCCTTAAATGGTAATTAGACCATTGGTTAAATTTTGGACAAAAATGGACATGAGGTAAGTGAAATAGGAAAATTTTAAGTTAGGGGCATTTTGATAATTTGGTAATTAAAAAGTATTAAAAAGACAAAATAGGCCAAAAATCATCATGTTCAACCTCATGGCCGAAATTATCATGGGGGAAGCCATGGTTAGGGTTTTCAAGCTTTCAAGCTCGATTGTAAGTCCGTTCTAACCCTGTTTTTAATGTTCTTTACGTTTTTGGAGTCCCGATAACTTGATTTAGCTTATTCTAGCAATAATTTAACCTAGGGTTTATATTTGGAAAAATGCCCATAGGTGAAATGTGTTTATTTTGATTTTTTATGGTATAATATGAAGCTATAAATTATGTTAAACAACTTTTACTCGGCGATTTTAAGTGAAAACGAGTAAAACGACATAATCGGTAAAAATACCTAATGTTCATAAGTAAGTGTTAGAGTGGGAATTTGATGTTTCCATAGAAGGGAAAAATGTTCAGCATGTCATAAAACATAAGAATAAGAGTTGAAGTTTAATTTCCGAGCTTTGGGGCAAAAGTGTAAATATGCAAAAGTTTAGGGGCAAAATCATAATTTTGCCAAAGTTCAAGTCAAGGACTGTTTTGATGAATGTGAGTGTTAAATAAGTTAAATGTGTCATTATAATTCAAGAAAGACAAAGAATTGACTTTCATTAGTGAAAAAGAAAAGTGAGAAAAAGTGAGAAATTCCTAGTTGAACCTTCGGAATAAACAGGGATACAAATGAAGTGACAGAAATGGTGTGGCACGGACTGTGTGTAGGACACTATGTGAAAGTGAAAGTGATGGTCACGTGTGTAGTACTATGTGCAGGCTACTACGTGTACCAAAATGATAGGTCGCATGTGTAGTACTATGTGCAGGCTACTACGTGTATCGAATAGTGAGGGTCAAATGTGTAGTACTATGTGTAGGCTACTATGTGAACCGGTATCATTAATTATAAGGTGGTTGCTATGTGCTGATCCCACTGGATATCATTGATTACAAAGGGTGGTTGTTGTGTGCTGAATCCACCGTGTATCTGTTATTATTCCGAAGTGTTCATCGAGAAATTGACTAAGTTAAAATACATGAGATCATGTAACGATTAAGTGTAATTGAATAATGAATATATGTGTGAAATTTAATTGAATATTGACTTGAAAATGGCAAAGTGAATTTTGAATTGAATAGTAATTGAAAGTGAAAAAGTGAAATTATGAAAAAGTAGAATTAGAAACAAAATAGTTTTGGATAGCAACAATCATGTGACTTTGAAAAATCAGAAAAAATGGTGGAAATAGAATTAGAGAGTGAATAAGATATGAAATGAAATCTTAGTGAGTCTATTTTTACATAAAAAAACAGAGCAAGCAAAAGAGTTATATATTTTGAGATATTTGAATTTTAGTGAAATAGGGTCAGAATGATTTCGGGATTCCCTGTTCTAACTTTGATAAATCATTATAAATTGTACAAAAATAATTGTAATTTTAAATTTATATGCTTAAATTTCAATGAGTCTAGTTTCAAGAGAAACAAAATAGAACACCATTTGAATCCTGTACAATAAGGTAATTCATTTTTAGTAAAGAGTGGTCAGAACTATCAGACTGATTAACAGGGTAAACTTTAAAGAATAAATTGTACTATTTGGCTAAACCAAAAATTCTAAAAATTTTATGGTAATAATATATGTGAGTCTAGTTTCAGGTAAAATTAACAGTTCTTAATTTGGAGTTCTGTAGATCCAGATATAAATAATTTAGTGATACTGACTCGGATAGACAGCTTTGAATATACATAAGGGTGAATTAAGAAACTATAGAAAATGTTATTTCTAAGAGTGTTAAGTACACTAAGGATGTGGAATGGAGAGAAAGAGGAAAATTAAATATATATATATATGAATGATTTATGTATAATTGGTTATATGATCGATTATAATTGATAAACGTGGAAATAGAAATGATGCTTACATTTGTATATTATTGATCATGGTTTAAGCTCATATTGGAAAATAAAGTTTCATAGTATGTATGTATGGTATATTTGGTATATGATTTGATATGAAGTAAGGCCATGAATGGTATATGGATTAAATTCACTAGCTTGCGGCTATGGTTGAGTGTATGTTTATATCTTGTGTGATATGCATAAGAAACGGGAGTGAAAAGGAAATGAAATACTAAGTTCATGCTTGAAGTGTAAAATGACGCAAAAAGGGGACGTTAAGTTAAATGATAAATATGTATTAGTATTGAACTTAATGAAATTGAACTGTACGTGAATTAAATAGAAATTGCAAATGATTTGATTTGAATTAAATGAATTATTGTGGTATTGAAATGTATATTGGATTGAGAAATTGAATTGAATCGTGAACATGAGAATCATGAATTAAATGAAATGAAAATGAACTATTGAATTGCATGAGTATGTATTGGGTCTCAAAAGCCCTATTTGTTACAAATATAGTATTTTGAAGTTATAACGTGAAGATTTATAAAAGCATGTTAAAAATTTGAAGAGTTTAAATTTGAATGAAATTTTATAACTCCGTTTAACATGTTTATAAGTGTATGTGTTCTGGTAATGCCTCGTATCTTATTCCAGTGTCGAATATGGGTAAGGGGTGTTACATATTCGGTATTTAGGAATTTTGGGAAATTAAACCCTAACTTACTGGGTTTTGATTTTTCATTTGACCCAAATAACCAAATATTCTTCTTAAAATGCATGAATTTTAAAAGTCAAAAGATAAACTTAATTTTGAAGATTAAAAATGTTGCGTTCTTACTCACTGGGTGTGACATTTTATTTCTTTGAAATAAGAGTGTTTTATTATTTAATTCAATTTATTAAAGTTAAAGAATCAAATTTTAAAATTTCGACACTAAGACATTAAACAATCAATTCGGTACCAATTTTGGGCAATACAAGGGTGCTAACCCTTCCTCGTGCATAACCGACTCACGAACCTATTTTTTCAAAATTCGTAGACCTAAAATTGTTTTCAAGGTGATCCGATCACACCTTAATAAAATATCAATGGCGACTCCAATTTTTGTTTTTAAAGTCGACAACTAATTTTTGTTTTAAAAAATGGTTTCGACATTGTCGATATTGAATTGTTTATGTATATAGGATGCCGAATTGGATTTGTATTTGATTATACATTATTGAACTTGATTCGTGTATGGTTATATATTGCCGAATTGTTTGGTATATGGATAAAAGTTGCTGAATTGATTCGTATATGGTTTTACCTTGCTGAAATTAAATTGTACATGGTCATATATTGTCGATATTGAATTGTTTATGTATATAGGATGTCAAATTAGATTTGTATTTGATTATACATTATCGAACTTGATTCATGTATGGTTATATATTGCCGAATTGTTTGGTATATGGATATAAGTTGCTGAATTGATTCGTACAGGGTTGTACATTGCTGAAATTAATTCGTACTTGGTTATGTATTGTCGATATTGAATTGTTTATGAATATAGGATGCCGAATTTGATTTGTGTATAATTATATATTGCCGAACTTGATTCGTGAATGGTTATACATTGTTGAATTGTTGGGTATATCGATATTCATTGCTGAATTGGATTCGTATATGAATATATATATTGTTGAATTGATTTGAGCAGTGGATGACTAGTTTTGCGTATGAAATGATTTAATTATGAAGTCGATAGCTCTAAATCAACCATAGAAAATGTATTTGATATTGATGACATGATAATAGCACTTCAAGATGTGATTTTTGTGTAAGACCACGTCTGGGACATTGGCATCAAAGTAAGAAAACGTGTAAGACCATGTCTGGGACATTGGTATTGTATATGATTCGTATAAGACCCTGTCTGGGATAGTGGCATCGATATGCGTTAATATGTAAGACAATATCCGAGATATGGCATTGTACGAGTTTTATAAGATTTATGTGTGTTCTTAACAAATCTGAATGTGGTTTTAAACTGAATGGTTCAGATATATGTTAATTTATATGTTTATAAAATATAAAGGTAAGTTAGCACTTAATGTAATAAAATGAGTTCATATGAAATAGTTAATTGTATATGTGTTTGTGATATGTTTGAGTTCATCTTAGTTGAATTGAATTATAATTTTCATTGAAATGATTTATTTGCTTATGTCTTGCTAAGCTTTCAAAGCTTACTTTGTGCATTCTTACATTGTTTTATAGATTATCGAAGTTAGCTCAGACTCAGGGATCGTCGGGAAACGTCATCGCACTATCAATCATTTTGTTGGTACTTTTGAAGCTTTGTATATATGACATATGGCATGTATAGGCTAGTGATCTATTAGTATATTTTTGAAACATAAATCTAACCATGTGATTTGGCTTGAAAATGGTGTATATGATGGAATTGTGTTTAGCACACTTATTTCGATATGTGACATTTTGATGATTAAATGATGGCAAAGAATGAATATGTTTTATGAATGATTGGTCGATTATTTAGGTAATGAATTGATAAAAAATGGGTGAAGTGAAAATGAATTGACTTTTCTGATCCGTGTTTTGATAGGTAATGCTTCGTAACCCTAATCTGACGACGAATTCAGGTTAGGGGGTGTTACAACTTCCATGCTCTTCATCCTCTCATCTCCTTGATACCCAACCTTGAAGTAGTCCCATATCTCCTTCACTGATCCAAAACTCATAATTATATTGAAAATGGCTGGTGAAATAGAAGCATAAAGGCAGCCTTTGCCTTAGCCTTTTTGGTGGTTCTATCCTTGTGCATTTTGATATGGTTCATAGTTGGATTGTTTGAAACTGGAGTCACCTCGACAGCTACCCAATAATCACAACCTTC